>NC_133288.1:2514036-2548011 GCF_005239225.2 Populus alba
AATTTGTTTTTGGCAACTGCCAAGTTGATCGATGATCTTAGAATAACGTTTGCTATTTTCTCCAGTATGTTGTTGCTTGGGATCTGGACATTTTTCAGGACTTCAGACAATCAATGAACCTCAGAGCAATGCGAATCAGCCCTGCTATGAAAGCTGGTGAGAAGATATGAACGCGGTGGATGTGTTTGTTTAATGTTTATGGGGAGACACACCTATTTAGTAAAACCTGTTTGAGCTTGTTAATTGTTTCGAGAGTTGAATCTGTGGCATGTAGAAGTTTAAGAAATATCTGGATGTGCATGTGTTATTACCATATGTCATTTCTGAAGTTCCTGGACCTCAAATCAGGTTTGATTGTAGTGACCCACTCGCCATGGTTACCTTCAATTCATACCTATGCTTCAGATAATAATGAAATTCAGAAATCAGTAATTGATTAGAAACGGCCTCGTTCTGGTTGATTGATCAAATAACATCTTGTTTATCATTCAGGTTGATTGATCAAATCCATTCCAAGAAATTATTATGATACTCAGGCTGTAATTATCAATATTTACAGCATAGACGAGATATATCCGAGCTCATATCTTTCTCCTCTTCAAAAATTATTTTTTTAATTCTCGCTCTCTTATTTCACTCAACTCTGTATATCTATATCTCTCCTATACTGCACGCACTGATGATTATAACTTAAGCAACATAGAGTTTCTTTCTTGGTGAGTGATTTAGCATGTAATTTAAGTTTTAACCAGTCACGTCTATGCCGCAGGCCGGCAAAAAAAAATTCAGCAGAAAAAAATTGAGCATCAAGAAACCGCAAGTTCATTTTTGAAAAGCAAGAAAAAATCATGATTCGACACAAAAGAAAAATTGATCCAAATAAACTCAAGTGTAATTTTTTAAGATGTAATCCATGCCATGATGGCGTGATAAGTTTTTTAAGAAAAATATATTAAATATTAAAAAAAAAATAAAAAAAAAAAAATCCATAAAAAAAAAAACAAAAAAAACAAAATCACTTGAGTTAACTTATTCAACTTGTTGTTTTTATCATGATCCAGTGTAGCCCAACCAGAAAAAATATTATTCTTAATTTTTAATCAATCCAATATTAAATAATAAATTTAAAAAAAATATTTGACAAAAAACCTCAGACAAAAAAGGAATAACATTGATTGATTAAAGGGTTGAATATTTAAAATCAAACATTTTACAAAAACAAAAAATTAAAACAAAAACCCCAAAAAAAAAAGAAGAGAAGAATATCGAATCTGAAACCAAAACAATCTGCGGTGAAATTGAATCACCATCCATCTACGCCAAATGATTCAAATGGAGAAAATGCAGAGGGTCACATAGACATGGACATATTCTATGTAAGCTTTGGAGCATCTTACACAATTGTGGTGTTGGTAATTGCAGCAGTTCTGTGCAATAAATCCATACTGGCGACGCGTATAGTTTCATCCATCAGTCTGCATTAGACTTTTCTACTATTTTGTCTTGGACAGCAGTCATAACCTTTCCAGCTTCAGATGGCAGTAGGGTCTGTGCACTTCATTTCCTCCTGCAATCTCCAGATGTTTTCGGAATGCTTTGACGACTAATTTGTTTGAATTGTGATTTTAAATTTTTAACTGCGTGATGCTGAAATTTGTTGAAGCAATGCAAGAAAAGACAACGGGTTCTAATCTTCTATTATCCATGAACTGCTCTCCCAGTGCATTAACTGTTAGCATGCATGGTCGTCGCATGCGTTCCATGAACACCAGTAGTAGTTTCGACTTTCAAGCAAATGTTTTGTCAACTGCGAGAACCAACACAGACAGAAAACAGTAGAGGAACAGGAGACTATTTCCCTTTCTATTTTGTTTCTAATATGAAGGAACTAAAAATGAGAATTAATTTGGAAAGTTTCTTTTCCCTCGTCCCAACAAGCCTAATAAAAATACTCTCACAATGAGAAATAATAAAAATAAAACCTTTATTTGGACAAGTAAACAGACATTACTGATACAGATTCATGTCACAAGTCCCCAACAAGCCTCACTCTTGGAGCTTAATGTTAAGGGTGAAGTATGGATAGAACCGAATTGGATGATATCCAGTGATAGTGATGGTGGAATGAATTTAGCGAGAATGAAATGTTAGAGAGGCTGTTGATACCACACCAACAACACTGACATTTAGTTCCTGATAAGAAGGAAACCAGCTGTGTATTATATTTCTTGTTATATTTGTTTACTCTACGTATGCTTATTTATAAAGCTTTGCAAGCAATTGGTTACAACACCCTCAGCACGCAGGCTGTGTGGTAACTAACGTGCAGCTGTTTATGGAATCGAAACGGTGCGTTTGGTAATTAAATGAAACGGTGCGTATGGCTTTTCAACTAACTTTTGAATGCATGGCTCGCGTGTGTACTGTTAACTAACTTTTGATTTCGTGGCCTGCTTTAGATCCTTTCTTCTCCTTCTTCTTCTTCTTCTGCTTGTAACAATTGCCCTCCCTTGAACCCAAGCTTGTCCTCAAGGTTGAACAGTGGAAAACGTTGCTGAATTTCCCCCAAGTTTTCCCACGTAGCCTCAGTAGGAGCTAGTCCTTCCCAGAGTATTAATACTTGTGTGTGAGCTTGATTGTGAAGTTTCACCATTCTTCGGTCTAACACAGTTCTAGGCTGTAAGGCAGCTGTTTTTGGTACCATCGGAGGAGTGCCTTGGCTGATGTGATTCCCAATATGTTTTTTAAGCTGAGACACATGGAACACTGGATGAATCAGTGTTGAAGCTGGTAATTCCAGTTTGTAAGACACCTTCCCAATCTTGGCTACTACCCGATAAGGTCCATAATATTTGGCTGCTAACTTATGTGATGATCTGCGCACCAATGACTATTGCCGGTATGGTTGGAGTTTGAGGAATACATAATCATTGATCTCAAAAATGCGATCACTCCTTTTCCTGTTAGCTACCATGTTCATCCTGTTCTGTGCTGCTTGGAGATGCACCCTGACCCTTTTGATGATTTCTTCTTTCGCAGATAGATACTCATCAACCGATTCCACAGGTGAATCTTTTGGGAAATAAGGAATGTGGAGGGGTGGAACAGCACCATATAAAACTTGATAGGGTGTCATTTTGGTGGCTGAGTGGTAGTTGGTATTGTACCACCACTCCGCCAATGGTAACCACTTGACCCATTGGTTCGGGCAATCACCAGTCATACACCTCAAGTATTGTTCGATGCATTTGTTCACAATTTCGGTTTGGCCCATCCGTTTGTGGGTGGTAGGCTGAGGAATAGTTAAGCTCGACTCCTTGACTGGTGAATAATTCCTTCCAAAAGCTGCTCAAGAAGACTGGATCCCTGTCGCTGGTTATAGAAGCTGGTAAACCATGCAGTTTATAGACATTGTTCATAAATGTCTTGGCCACCCCTGAAGCAGTGTAAGGATGGCTGAGAGCCATGCAGTGGGCGTATTTGCTGAAACGATCGACCACCACTAATATCACCTCCTGCCCTTCAGATTTGGGAAGGCCTTCAATGATCCATGTTGATGTCTATGAATGGAGCTGCAGGAATGGGTAATGGTTGAAGGAGTCCAGGGCTGGCTGCGTTGTCATTTTATTCCTCTGGCAAACATTGCATTCTCTGATAAATTGCCTGATATGTTTCTGCTGACCCTTCCAATGAAAACAGCCCCCCGATTGTTTTAGCTGTTACTGTCATGCCAGAGTGTCCTCCCACGGGTGAACTATGAAACATGGAAATGAAGCTTTGTTCTCGTAATGCAGTATTCTTCCCGACTACCACCTTTCCTTTTCTGTTTAGGTGTTCATTTACCCAAGTATAGTGTGGGTGGGTAGTAAGTTGATTCTTGTAACTGTTTGATAATTCCTTGAACTGTAACGTCTTCTTCATAGGACTTCTTGATCTCTGCCAGGAGGTCAGTGGAGATGGTTGAAGTAGTCAAGGCATAAACCTCTTTATTAGGAATTCTGGAAAGGGCATCTGCAGGAATATTTTCGCGGCCTTGCTTGTATTCAATGTCGTAGTCGTATCCCAACAATTTTACCAGCCAGACGTGTTGTGCAGGTGTAGTCAGTTTCTGTTGTAGAAGATATTTCAAACTGATGTGGTCTGTTCTGATGATAAAATGGCGTCCCCAAAGATAATGTTTCCACTTGGTAACTGCCTGAAGAATGGCCAGCATTTCCCTCTCATATACTGACATTACCTGTTGTTTAGGACCCAAGGATTTGCTAATGAATGCAATGGGGTGTCCCTCTTGCATAAGTACTGCTCCTCCACCCCAATTACTGATGCATCTGTCTCCACGATGAAAACCTTGTTGAAATCTGGCATAGCTAATACTGGAGCACTAGTCATAATAGTCTTCAACTGATTAAAAGTTGTGGTAGCCTCATCATTCCAGCCCTTGGCCTCTTTTTTAAGGAGTTGAGTGAGTGGCTTGCATATGCTGCCATAGCCTTTGACAAAGTGTCTGTAGTAACTTGTCAACCCCAAGAACCCCCTCAGCTGCTTCAATCCTGTAGGTATTGGCCATTCCTGATGGCTTGTATTTGAAGGATCTGTCGCCACAACCTTGCTTGGAAATGATGTGCCCCAAAATATTCCACTTGATCCCTGACGAAGTAAGCACTTGCTGGCTTTAGCCACCAGATGATGTTCCCTTAAATAAGTTCAGCACAGTAGCTAGATGAATATAATGTTCAGGAAGAGTATGGTTGTACACGAGGATGTCGTCGAAGAACACAAGAATGAACTTCCTCAAATGCTCCCTGAAGATTTCATTCATTAAGCTCTGAAAAGTGGCCGGTGCATTCGTTAAGCCGAATGGCATTACCAAGAATTCGTAGTGGCCGCTGTGAGTTCTAAAAGCTGTTTTGAATTCATCTCCCCTTGCCATGCGAATTTGATGGTAGCCTGCACCCAAATCAATTTTGGAAAACACTGCAGCTCCCACCAATTCTTCCAATAGTTCCTCAATCATGGGGATAGGATACTTATCCTTGATGGTGAGTTTATTCAAAGGCTCTGTATCCACACTGAGACGCCATGTTGAATCTTTTTTTTCTTCACCAGGATTACTGGAGAAGCAAAGGGACTGTTACTGGTCCTTATGATTTTGCCCCTCAGCATTTCCTTTACCATGTCCTCTAGTGTATCTTTTTGAAGACCAGAATACCTGTACGGCCTTAGATTAACTGCCTCTCCTCCTTCCTTGAGAGGAATCCTGTGATCATGGGATCTGAGCGGAGGCAAACCTGTAGGTTCCTGAAATAAATCAGTGTATTCTGCTAGCAGGTTTTTTAGGTGAGTGTCCTGGTTATCAATTGAGGACATAGTGACAGTGGTGGATTCCAGAGAGACTCCTGCCTCCTTCTCGTCCACCATTTGCAAGTTACAAAGATGATAACCCTTTATCATGTCATGGCTGCCCGCTAGTGAATGTAGATGCTCAAGTTCTATATATTGCAGTTTGGGTGGGTTTTCTCCCTTGAGTAGCACTCTTTTTCCTTGCCAGTCGAAGGACATCCACAAATGTTTGTAATTGCAAAGTATATCTCCCAGTAGAGACAACCATTGGATACCTAACACCATTTCACAATTGCTTAGGTCTATGATGAACACATCTGCCACAAAGCTTATCCCCTGCATTTTCCAATTCAAGTTTTTGCACATGGATTTGCAAATCATCCTGTCACCATTAGCTGTTTGCACCATCATTGGCTTAATGATGACTAAATGAAGCTGGAGTTTGAGAGCCAATTCCGCATTGAGGAAGTTGTGAGTACTTCCTGAGTCAATTAGAATGCTCACAGTGGTTTTTTCCAATTTACCCGTGACCTTCATAGTGTTAAGCCCCACTGTACCTTCCAATGCATCCAAGGATATGTGCGGTGGTAGTTCTCTGGTTAGAGTGTCGAGATCGGGCAGTTCTTCAGTGATCACTTCCTCTTCTTCTTCTGTAACACTCAATGAATACAGCCTTTTACTTCTGCATCTATGACCGGGAACAAACTTATCATCACACCAGAAACATAAGCCTTTTAACCTCCTCTCTTCAAAGTCTTGGTTCTTTATAGATTTGGTTGGTTTAACCTGGTTCCTGTGAACAGTATTTGCAGGATTATTGTGCCATGGTGCTGGACCAGGTTTTGTTGTATTTGTGATGTTCGTGGGGTTCTGTGTGTTTGGAGGGATGTAGGTTTGTGATTGTGAGGTGTTGAAAGGAGGGCTGTAACGTTTTGGTGGAGGGGACAGTGTTTTGTATGATAATGTTTTTGCTTGTAGCCTGGACAAATTGTAAGCATGCTTAAGAGTCTTAGGTTCAAACATTTTTACCGTATTTTTGATCTCCAACTCCAGACCACCAAGGAAAATAACCAGTGCTTGCTTTTCATTGATTTCTGCCTTGTTCCACAATATATCGAAGTCCTGGATGTATTCCTCCAGGTTCCTTTGCTGTTTGAGCTCCATTATGGCTTCCAAGGGATCTTGTTGTCCTCTAAATCTGCAGCTAATAGCCTCCATATACTCCTCCCAAGTGGTTTCTTGATTGGTTGTACTCCTTAAGAAGTTCTGATGCCAATATAATGCAACCCCTTCAAGATAATACGATGCTATCCTTAATTTGTCAGTGTTGGTAATTTCTTCAATCTCAAAATACTGAGTACATTTGTAGAGCCAGCGGTGCACATCTTCACCATTGAAGACTGGGAAAAAATGTTTTGGTTTGTGAATTTTGTATGAATGATTTCTTTCCTCCTGTGAGTTCCTATGTCTTGACTCATAACCGTCCATGCCAGATACTTGCTTGTCTCTGCCCTGACTTGGGCTGCCAGAGTGAGAAGAAAGCTTATGCAGAGCCAAGTCTAGCTGTTGTGCCATGGTGCTCATAATACCTTGCATGTCTCTGATCTGAGCTCCTTGGTTGGCTATAGTTTGATCCAGCTTGACATTTTGCCCTTTCAGTAAATCTGCCATCAATTCATACTTGAGATTGTGATCCTGCGAGACTGCTGCAATGGAATCTTCAATACGTTTGAGATCAGTTGTTCTGGTGTCTGGTGGCATGATGGCAATCCGTGGATAGGAAGCTCTAATACCAAATGTTAAGGGTGAAGTATGGATAGAACCGAATTGGATGATATCCAGTGATAGTGATGGTGGAATGAATTTAGCGAGAATGAAATGTTAGAGAGGCTGTTGATACCACACCAACAACACTGACATTTAGTTCCTGATAAGAAGGAAACCAACTGTGTATTATATTTCTTGTTATATTTGTTTACTCTACGTATGCTTATTTATAAAGCTTTGCAAGCAATTGGTTACAACACCCTCAGCACGCAGGCTATGTTGTAACTAACGTGCAGCTGTTTATGGAATCGAAACGGTGCGTTTGGTAATTAAATGAAACGGTGCGTATGGCTTTTCAACTAACTTTTGAATGCATGGCTCGCGTGTGTACTGTTAACTAATTTTTGATTTCGTGGCCTGCTTTAGATCCTTTCTTCTCCTTCTTCTTCTTCTCCTGCTTGTAACACTTAATGCAAAATCAACGACAAAAAATTGTTTATTTTTTATTCATTCACATGATTGATGCATTAAAGAACTCGCTTCTTGTTTTGTATATCTGGAAACCTTGAACATTTACTCAAATCCATGCCACAACATTTACTAAAAATCTATGCTTGGGAAAGCAGTCATTTCTAGAACGAATCTCTCAATCATTTTCAGAGTCGGCATCAAAGATATACAAGTATGGAACTACAGGGTTGTGTTCAATAGATTCTCCTGCAGCCTCAGTGGTTTTTGGAGTGTTCCAACCCATTTGCTGCAGGTAGACTTCATCATAGGCTTCAATGTTCAAACCTGAAGCAAGAAACAATTCCAACTCTATCACGAATCGATCTGTTTTTGCTGTTAGAAAAGGCCTCGCTGCATTAGATACTACAGCCTTGAACTCTTCTTGTTTCATTTCAGGTGTTTTTGTTTGACGCATGTGTTCATTTCTACCAAAAACCAAGAGTTAGATTAAGTGATTTAGCTAATTGCGTGCAATAGATACAAGGACCTAGTGGCATAAAAATTACCTGCTAAAGAATGAATTGACCGTACCAAGAATATGATATAGAATGACTTCAATATCCTCTTCCTATGTACACAAAATAATAGAAGAAAAAAGTCAGCCATGATTATCAACAGACACATAGGACTCTAAAAAGGGTTAATACTAACAACTATAATATTCCAAGTTCATAAAACAGAGACCATCATCTGTAAATGGGGTAGCTTAGACACATGGAGGTTCTCCTTTTTGTTTTTCTTTTTTTACCCTTTTCCTTTAGGCATCTTTCTACACACCGAACAATTACTGACAATAACCAAAATTTTTAATCAACAATGTTTGCAAATACCAGATTTCACAGGAAAGTGTTGCTCAGTCATATAGTCTACAATTAAGAATGTACAAATATGTCAACGGATGTACATCCAAGAAAGTATCTCCACTAATTGTTTGCCATTGACAGGTCATTTACAATGGCAGCAAATCATCTTTGTGTCCAAGAAACTCAACTGACTTATTAAAAAAAACAGAAAGAAAGAAACAATTTTTAAGTCATGATACTCTTACATTGAAACAATAACCATAAAGAAAACACCAGAGGAAAACTCCATTTAGAAAAGTTGGGAGCAGACCTGTGACTTGAATCACAGATGAATATAACAGGGCAGTTGTCATTAATCGCTCATTGCAGAAACAAAACTCTTAATGGATCTCATTCGATCATAAATGTAGACAAACTAGCAGATCTCAACAGGTTTTCTTTCACGCACTGTTTGAAGCAAAACTCAAATGACCTCAACCTCAGAAGCCTAAGCACTATAAATTTTAGGTGCAAACTTGGTAGCCATTCAAATCCACACACATTCGAATCATAATCTAGCAGAAAACAGCATAAAACTTCATTGAAATGTCAAAAGATCCTGGCACAAGATAAAAGAAAATAAAACAAAATCCATAAGGATAGCTTCCAATCAGAATTCCAATACAATCCCAATAGACAAACAATCCCAGAAAGACCAAAGAAATTAGAATCTTGCAGAAATCAGTATACACCTTCAATCAATCTCAAGTTCTCCACCTAAAAGTATAAACTTCCAAAGGGAATCTTCAAATCAACATTTCAAACAATCCCAATACAAAATGAATCCCAATTAACACCAATGAAAAGCCAAATATTCAAAGTCACAATACTCATCTTCACATAATCTCAAAGGGTATCTCTCGACCAACAGTTCAAAAATCCCGATACAAAAACATGTCCAAAAAAACTACCTTCATGCATATTCAGCACAAGACAACATCAATCAATAAAAAAAAAAATGGAGACTAATAATTAAAGTACATAAAAAAATGGAGACTAATAATTAAAGTAAATGTATTAAAGCAGAGCTCTTTTACCAGTGGAAGGGTGAACTTGAATGGAAACATAGGTCTATAGATCAATGGATGCAGCAACAGCAGTGGATCCATGAACAACTGCATGTTCACCAGAAAGAATTATTTTTCCTGGAGCTCTTGCTTTCACTTCCATTTTGGTTTCTTCAAAGAATCTTGGGCTAGCAATGATACACCATTGGCTAATTCTTATTGGTACTGTAAGAGTACCATAAGATGTGGAGATTTATAAAGATCCATTAGTTGTTTTGATTGACAAATTGAGGAAGTCAACTATAGGCATCAGCCAGTCCTTGAGTGTGGCTGCAAAGACACTAATTTATTAAAAAACCACTAATTTATTTATTTTTAGCCTTATTTATTTATTTATTTTTGCTTAATCTTTCTACTAATTCAACCCTTTTTTTTTTCTTACCAATGATTTCATAAATGAAATAACGTGGGGTTTCTATGCTTATAAAATGCATAAAATAACTATTGATTGAAAAATAGTCCTTCTAGAGCATTATTTTTGGCTTAAATATGATTTTTATTGTATTAATTATTATGATTTTAAAAAATATATAGATTCAGCCATACTTAGGATTCCATTATTTTTTATAACCCCTTTAGGGGATTTTATACTTATTGCATTTGTAGTATTTGACAAGGGTTTCAGCCTTGTTTTTCAAATAAGATAAAGCATTATGAAATCAGTATGAAAAAATCTCCAACAAAAAAAAAAGGAAAAAAAAAGTGAAATTTCAAAATTGTTCCAAAATTCCCTTTATTGTTTAAACACAAGTTTTTATATATATTAATGTGTTTAGTGTTAATGGTAATAAGATAGATGCTCATGGAAACAATTCAACTGCAGCTGTAAGCGAGCAACGTGGAAACCAACATGGAAACGAATTAGCTCTTATGGAAACAAATCAATTCCAGCAATCAGCCAGCAACATGGAAACAAATTAAAGAGACGTTGGCTAATTAGAATCACCAGCAACAATGGAAACAAACCAACTCTCATGGTAACAAAACACAAACAGAAAGAGATGTAGGCTTGTTATGGAAATAAATCAACAGCAGCAGCAATGAAGTTTATGACAGGAACCAGAAAGAGAAAAAGACGTTGGATTGTTATGGAAATAGATCAGCTAAGAATTAGGCAAGTCAATGTATCCAAATTAAGCCACTTGTGATGTTATAAAAAACAGCAGCTCATATAGAATAGTAAGTTGTATATTCACGTTAATATTCAAAGAAACAGAGAAACCTTTCTTCCATTGAAACATTCTTATATTTCTTTAAATTTCCGCTTTTAATGTACGGTGCATGTTATTTGTAAAAAATATTTTTTTATATAAAAATATTTTTTTTTTATTTTTAATATTAATATATCAAAATTGTAAAAAATACTAAAAAAATTATTAATTTAAAATGTCATGGGGTGAAATAGACTTTATAAAATATGCCGTTTATGTTGAAAAATACTAAAAATAAAATTATTAATTTGAAATGTCATGGCGTGAAACAGACTTTATAGAATATGTCGTTTATGTTGAATTCCATAGAGATTTTGGTCATATTATGGCGTCTTGCTATATTTTTTTCCTTTTTTTACAAGGGGACTTGCTAAAGTTGCTCGGATGATGCCGTTGTGTTTCGGACAAGGTCTAGTATTTACATTAAAAAAGTTCACCTTTGTATATTTTCATGGGTAAACTACATTCTAGTCCTTGAGATTTGTATACTTTACCCTATAGGCGAATATTACTCTCTGTAGTTTGTAGTCTTAAAAAGTTTCAATTTTGTCATTTGACATGCATTACACCTATGATTTTTTAAATTAGTTAGATGGACGCAATTGCAAATTCTCTTTTAGATTGTGGCCCTGTGGAGTTAGTAAATGTTACTCTTATTAGTATTAAAATGTCTCAATAATTAACAAAAAAAAGGGACTAGTTTTAATTTTAATATTTCTCATTTTTTCCCTCTCATTACCCCCCCAGATCTTCACAAAAACACTTAGAAATCTATTAAAAAAAAAATTCAAACACCAAAATAAAAGGTAGGATATTGAATGATTCTTGTTCTTTTAATTTCTTTAACAATATTTTAAAATTATACTTTATAAAAATCATTCTCTGACATATATTATACACGAGAGTAGGTTCTTGTCACTTTCCTAACCACATTTTATTAAGAGTTTCCCTCTCTTCTGTCCAAGACTCTCATTGTTTATATTCATGTGATTTGAGCTTTTCTTGGAGAGAGGGGGGAGAGAGAGAGAGAGGAAGGGAGGAACCAAACATCAAGATAGAGAGGCTAACAGCAGTACGTCCAGGAAGCAAATCAACAATTTTTATCAAGAATTTATCTCTTCTACATAACAAGCAAGGTATTTCATTTCAAGAAATAATGAGTTTTTTTCTTTATTTTAACGCTTCAAGCTTATGAAATGTCATAAATAAATACTATTTTCCAGACATTCTTGATAAAGTCCTACAGAGTTTCAGTAGTAGAGGCTACATTTCTCTTTTTGAATAAAAAAAGAAGCACGTCTATTGATTGATTAAACCATCTATTTTAGCTTGATATTATAATATGTGCTTTCCTCTATAGTGTTTTCAATTTCCATTTGTAAATCAGCATAAATCAGTTTAGAATTTATTTAATCCCTGGTGCCTGTTTGTGTACCACATGAGGTTGAAGTTGAGAGCTTAAAGATTGTAGACAAATCAAAGTTTTCAGTGGTGCTTTATGTGTGCAAAATATGTTGTTCAAACTAAATAGTTTAAGAAGACTGACTTCCGAATCCATGTATGGTCACAGGATGGAATCAGGGAAAGATGGAATGGTGAGGTGAGAAGACAGAGTAGAGAAAATGGCAGAGTCGGCGGTGAGCCTTGTCGTTGATAAATTGCTTCCGTTGCTAACACAAGAAGTGAAACTATTGAAAGGCGTCCATGATGAATTGGTTGGTGTCAAAGATGAATTGGAAGTCATTCGTGCTTTCCTGAAAGATGCAGATTCAAAGGCTGAGAAAGAAGGCATCGGTGAGGGTGTGAAAGTACTGGTAAACCAAATAAGAGAAGAAGCTCATCACATTGAAGATGTCATCGATGATTACGTGTTGCATGTGGCAAGACATCCTGATCACCGACATGGACTCCTACGTCGTATTGCTTCTTTGATTAAAACACTCAGTTCGCGTCATGAGATAGCATCAGAGATTAAAGACATCAAATCAGCACTTCTAGATATCAAGAGTAGAAGTCAAACATTCCAATTCATTTCTTCAAATCAGGGAGCATCAAGCAGCAACAGCAATGCAGGAAGAGGTTTAATGGATCACCCTCGAATGAGTTCTCTTTTCATTGAAGAAGCTGAGCTTGTTGGGATTGAATCTCCAAGAGATGAATTGATAAGCTACTTATTAAGTGGAGTTTCTCAGAGGACAGTGATCGCAGTGGTTGGAATGGGAGGTGTGGGAAAAACCACAGTGGCCAGGAAAGTATATGACAGCCACAGGGTGAAGGAGCACTTCCAATACCATGCTTGGATCACTGTGTCTCAATCATATGATAAGAGGGAGCTACTACGGAGCATTCTGAAGAGATTCTATGAAGTGAAAAATAAGCCTTTTCCTGATAGAATTGTTACAATGGAAGAGGAGGAGTTGATCAAGGAGATTAGAGAATATTTAGGACAAGAACGATACCTGGTTGTATTTGATGATGTATGGGAAATTGGCTTTTGGGGAAACATGGAGCATGCATTGTTAGATCATGATAATGGCAGTAGATTATTGGCCACAACAAGGAATGAGGATGTTGCTAATTTTAGCAGAGGATCTTCATTGGTTCATGTCTATCATATAGAACCTTTACCTCAAAAGGAGGCGTGGGAACTCTTCTGCAATAAAGCATTCAGGTTTGAGTTTAAAGGGCAATGTCCAAACGATCTGGAGGGATTGTCACAGGACATTGTTAGAAGATGTGGAGGATTGCCACTGGCAATTGTGGCTGTTAGTGGACTTCTAGCAACCAAAGAAAAGAGCATTCTAGAATGGAAAAAAGTTCTCAGTGGCCTTGGTGGTTCTGCAATGGTGAGTGATCCATACATTGATAGTGTCACTAAGATTCTATCTCTCAGCTATGGTGATCTGCCTTACCACCTCAAATCTTGTTTCTTATATTTTGGCATGTTTCCTGAAGATTTTTCCATTGAGCATGGAAGAATAATTCGATTATGGGTGGCTGAGGGTTTTGTAGAAGAAAAACCAGGCATGACACTAGAGGACGTTGGAGAAGAATACTTCATTGAACTCGTTCGTCGAAGTTTGGTTCAAGTGGATGAAGTTTTTCACGGAGTTCCCTTAACATGTCATGTTCATGATATGGTCCGTGATGTCATTCTTTCCAAATCAGAGGAACTGAGTTTCTGCCATGTTTCCAGCAGTTGCTCAACTTTTCAAGGCATAGCACGACATCTCTCCATAAGCAACAGAGGAAGCAGCACTCCAAAGAGTAGCACCAAGGCTCAAACTCGCTCTATTATGGTCTTTGACGAAGCAAAGCTGCAGAAGGCCACAATTTCAGTGATATTTGCAAAATTCAAGCTTTTGACTACATTAGATTTTGAAAACTGTCCTATAGATCACCTTCCCAGAGAACTTGGAAATTTGCTACATCTAAGGTATTTAAACTTGAGAAATACCAAAGTAGCAGAACTTCCAAAATCAATAAGAAAGCTGCATAACCTGGAATCTTTAGATTTGAGATATTCTTTCGTGGAAGAGTTGCCAGTTAAGATCAGTAATTTCCCTAAATTGCAACATCTTTTGGCTGAAGATAAGAAGACTCGGGCATTGAAGATAAAAGGCAGCATTAAGCATTTGAAGTTCTTAGAAACATTGTCTAAAATTAATGTGGATGACAATGTGAGCTTGATCAATGACGGCCTGCAAGTGTCAACGGAATTGAAGACATTGGGTATCAGAAATTTGAAAAGGGAACATGGGAGGTATCTATGCACTGCATTGGAGAAGATGACTCACCTGCGGTTGCTACTTGTTTGTTCAATAAATCCCACGAATGAAGTTCTTGAATTGCAATCGATGTCTTCTCCTCCTCTTGAGCTGCGAAGTATCTGGCTTGAGGGCCAATTAGAAAGGTTACCAAATTGGATTTCCAAAATACACAATCTGGCTGAACTGAGATTGAGTTTCACAAACTTGACGGATGATTCCTTTGAAGTCCTTCAAGCTCTGCCCAATCTAAATCGTCTTGGACTCGTATGTGCATACAATGGAGAGAAGATGCATTTTGAAGGAGGAGGGTTTCAGAAACTCAAGTCTCTGTATCTTGTAGGCTTGAGTAATTTGAAGGAAATGTTAATAGACGAAGGAGCATTGCCACTTCTTGAAAACCTACAGATGGGACCTTGCCCAAAACTGAAGGAAGTGCCTTCTGGATTTAAGTACTTGAGATATCTCAAAGATTTATCATTCACAGGGATGACAAATGAGTTCACTCAAAGATTGTCACAGCAAGAATCAGAGAAAGTGAGCCATGTACCGATTATCCGATATGATGGTACTTACGATCCCACTGACGAAGGATCTTATGAAGCATGGGTGGAGCGATATTTCAGACGCGTAGGAATCAAAATGACCTAATATTTTTCGAGGTTACAGGTATGCTCCATCCCTCTAGATCTTACTTCTTCAAAAAGGTACCAATTTGTTTTGGCAAATGCCAAGTTGATCGATGATCTTAGAATAACGTTTGCTATTTCTCCATGTATGTTGTTGCTTGGGATCTGGACATTTTTCAGGACTTCAGACAATCAATGAACCTCAGAGCAATGCGAAGTCAGCCCTGCTATGAAAGCTGGTGAGAAGATATGAACGCGGTAGATGTGTTTGTTTAATGTTTATGGGGAGACGCACCTATTTAGTAAAACCTGTTTTGAGCTTGTTAATTTGTTTCGAGAGTTGATATCTGTGGCATGTAGAAGTTTAAGAAATATCTGGATGTGCATGTGTTATTACCATATGTCATTTCTGAAGTTCCTGGACCTCAAATCAGGTTTGATTGTAGTGACCCACTCGCCATGGCTTACCTTCAATTCATACCTATGCTTCAGATAATAATGAAATTCAGAAATCAGTAATTGATTAGAAGCAGCCTCGTTCTGGTTGATTGATCAAATAACATCTTGGTTATCATTCAGGTTGATTGATCAAATCCATTCCAAGAAATTATTATGATACTCAGGCTGTAATTATCAATATTTACAGCATAGACGAGATATATCCGAGCTCATATCTTTCTCCTCTTCAAAATTTATTTTTTTAATTCTCTCTCTCTCTCTCTCTCTTATTTCTCTCAACTCTGTATATCTCTCCTGTATTGCACGCACTGATGATTATAACTTGAGCAACATAGAGTTTCTCGCTTGGTGAGTGATTTAGCATGTAATTTAAGTTTTAACCAGTCACGTGACCCGCACTCTATAGTCTATACCGCAGGCCGTCAAAAACAAATTCGGCAAAAAAAAAATTAGCATTAAGAAACCGCAAGTTTATTTTTAAAAAGTAGGAAAAAATCGTGATTCGACACAAAAAAAAAAATTGATACAAATAAAATCAAGTGTATTTTTTAAGATGTAATCCATGCATGATGGCGTGATAAGTTTTTAAGAAAATAATAAAAATAAAAAAGAATATAAAGTGTTGAATAATAAAACTAAAAAAAAAACCCATTAAAAAAAAAAAAGCTAAAATCACTTGAGTTAATTTATCCAACTTGTTTTCTTTATCATCACCCAGTGTAACCCAACCAGAAAAAAATTACGATTCTCAATTTTTAATTAACCTAATATTAAATAATAAATTTAAAAAAAAAATCCCAAGACAAAATAAAATAGTAAGATAAAAAAAATGAGGCGTCAAACAAAAAATTAAGGGAAAATAACATTGATTGATTAAAGGGTTGAATATTTAAAATCAAACATTTTACAAAAAAAAATTAAAACAAAAACAAAAAAAAAAAGAGAGAAGAATATCAAATCTGAAACCAAAACAATCTGCGGTGAAATTGAATCACCATCCACCTACGCCAAATGATTCAAGTGGAGAAAATGCAGAGGGTCACATAGACATGGACATATTCTATGTAAGCTTTGGAGCATCTTACACAATTGTGGTGCAGGTAATTGCAGAAGTTCTGTGCAAAAATCCATACCGGCGACGCGTATAGTTTCATCCATCAAAGTCTGCATTAGACTTTCTACTATTTTGTCTTGGACAGCAGTCATAACCTTTCCAGCTTCAGATGGCAGTAGGGTCTGTGCACTTCATTTCCTCCTACAATCTCCAGATGTTTTCGGAATGCTTTGACGACAAATTTGTTTGAATTGTGATTTTAAATTTTTAACTGCCTGATGCTGAAGTTTGTTGAAGCAATGCAATAAACCACAACGGGTTCTAATCTTCTATCATGCATGAACTGCTCTCCCAGTGCGTTCCATGAACACCAGTAGTAGTTTCGACTTCCAAGCAAATGTTTTGTCAACTGCGAGAACCAACACAGACAGAAAACAGTAGAGGAACAGGAGACTATTTCCCTTTCTATTTTGTTTCTAATATGAAGGAACTAAAAATGAGAATTAATTTGGAAAGTTTATTTTCCCTCGTCTCAACAAGCCTAATAAAAATACTCTCACAATGAGAAATAATAAAAATAAAACCTCTATTTGGACAAGTAAACAGACATTACTGATACAGATTCATGTCACAAGTCCCCAACAAGCCTCACTCTTGGAGCCTAATGCAAAATCAACGACAAAAAATTGTTTATTTTTTATTCATTCACATGATTGATGCATTAAAGAACTAGCTTCTTGTTTTGTACATCTGGAAACCTTAAATATTTACGCAAATCCATGTCACAACATTTACTAAAAAATCTATGCTATTGGAAAAGCAGCCGTTTCTAGAACGAATCTCTCAATCGTTTTCAGAGTCGGCATCAAAGATAAACAAGTATGGAACTACAGGGTTGTGTTCAATAGATTCTCCTGCAGCCTCAGTGGTTTTTGGAGTGTTCCAACCCATTTGCTGCAGGTAGACTTCGTCATAGGCTTCAATGTTCAAACCTGAAGCAAGAAACAATTCCAATTCTATCACGAATCGATCTGTTTTTGCTGTTAGAAAAGGCCTCGCTGCATTAGATACTACAGCCTTGAACTCTTCTTGTTTCATTTCAGGTGTTTTTGTTTGACGCATGTGTTCATTTCTACCAAAAATCACGAGTTAGATTAACTGATTTAGCTAATTGCGTGCAATAGATACAAGGACCTAATGGCATAAAAATTACCTGCTAAAGAATGAATTGACCGTACCAAGAATATGATATAGAATGACTTCAATATCCTCTTCCTATGTACACAAAATAATAGAAGAAAAAAGTCAGCCATGATTATCAACAGACCAAATAGGACTCTAAAAAGGGTTATACTAACAACTAATAATATTCCAAGTTCATAAAACAGTGACCATCATCTGTAAATGGGGTAGCTTAGACACATGGAGGTTCTCCTTTTTGTTTTTCTTTTTTTACCCTTTTCCTTTAGGCATCTTTCTACACACCGAACAATTACTGACAATAACCAAAAATTTTAATTAACAATGTTTGCAAATACCAGATTTCACAGGAAAGTGTTGCTCAGTCATATAGTCTACAATTAAGAATGTACAAATATGTCAACGGATGTACATCCAAGAAAGTGTCTCCACTAATTTCACACATGTAGTTATGATGCCATTTACTAAAGCCAATAATATGAACCTCGGAAGGAGCTGAGAAGCAATCATTTACATAAGAAGCTACAAATTTCCAAGCACTACTACTCTACAAAATGTATTCGTCTTGTTCTCGTTCTTGAACTAGGTTTAAAAATGCACAGTAAGCAAGATAATTGAATTTCAGAGAAACATCGAAGCATGTAATAAGTAAAAGTGCAAAGAATACGAATCGAAAGCAAACAGATAACTAGACAGACCTGCAGCAGAGCTTGAACTTCTCTTCTCAGCCAACTTTGCAGCCACCGATTTGGCTGAAGATACTTGCGCAACTTCCAATATCGTGATACATTAATTGCGTCATTTAGGATACCTGATTGAACACATAATGATTGAAAAATTTAAATAGGAAGCAGTTGTTTGTCAGGAAGCTTCAAAGTAAACACAAATTAAAACAATATGGCAAAAAAAAGGAGAGAGAATCAGTAAACAACCTGGTTCAGTATAGTAGCACTGTAATCTGTACTTGTGTGCTTTTGAAAAGAATGAACTGAAAAAATAAAAAAAAGAGGAACATAAAGAACAGCACCAAAAAATAACACAGAAGAGGACGGAAGATGAAATAACAGACATGTGTACCTATCCTCAAAACCCTGATTTACATAATGTCGTTGGAATGAACTTCCATCATATCCATAAATTAACGAAAAATTATCCGTCTGCAGATGTGTCAAACCAAATCATCACTGTCAACACAATCACAGAGATAGCAATGTCCATAAATAACAAAGCAAACAAATGGCATTGTTGCGTGAGGTTAAAATGCATAATACATAACTGGACAATTCATCTCAGACACACAAACCTTGCATAAAGGACATTTAACAGAAGAAGGCCGCCGAGATTCCTTGCGAGAAACTACTTTAGTCCATTGTAAAATGCATTTGTAACAAAATTTATCTGCAATACAAGAATCAGTAGCAACAAATGACCAACATTTAATCACCACCCGCATACACACAAACAGAGATACATTGATTGCCATAAAGTAGCAACTTGCAACCTCAAACCAAGCACAGACAAAATTATAGTCAAATTTCTCAAACAATCCTATAAACCCAGTTTCAGCATTATGCATAACACACAACACAATCATAAAGTTTTCAACTTTAATTACTCAATCACTAAGAAAACATTAGTATAAATTAATGGGTAATCAAGAAAGTGGATACCCAACAAGAAAATTCTGACAAAAAGAGGAGATGGGTCATAACAGATAACATAAAAGTACAAAAAATGAGAGAAAAAACTGAGCCTGAGAGAGAAGAAAGTACGGAAGCAAGTGTCAAGATAGGATTCTTGAAGGAAAGGAGCAAGGCATATGGGGCATGGATTTGAGTCACTTGAAGAGCAAGATTGATTCTCTTTGTTGCTGTTAGAGTCTTGTTGGTCCATTTTTTCAATTCAATTTCATGGATTTGTTGGGTTTTTGTGTCCTAATTCATGCTTCAACGGCTGCCTTCAACTTGAGCAGATATGAATCTTATTTTTTTTAGTCGGTTTGAAAGTTTCCTGATGTGGTGCTTAGACTCTTTATTTAATTCAATTGGTCCCTTTCCTTTAGAAAACTTCTTAATGATGTCCCTCTGTTTAACTTTATTTCAGTTTACCGTTAATTCTTCACAGCATATGATAAAAAATAGACAATTTCTATCAAATTCCAAGCAAAGTATCAATCAATAATAAAGATAAATCCGATGGAACTTAGATGAAGGGACCACATTAAGAACATTTTGAGTAGAAGGATCAAATGAAAAAAAAGAGTATAGAGTCCATAATACGAAACCCCCCTCCCCATTGTTTCATTCCTTCTCTTTTTTTCTATCCCTCATTGTCTCTTTCACTTTTTTGCAGATCAGATAAGACTATGTCCTCGGAGTAACAACTTATAGCAAGCATTGTTAAATGTGGCCATTGATCTTATAAATCCTAAAATTAATAATTATTTAAATTTTTAATAACCTTAAAATTTTAAAAAATCAAATTAATAATTTTTAAAACATAAATCTCAAACCAAACCAGTTAGTTATATATTTATACACCGGATCCCATCTTTTTCTTCCTTTTGGCACATCCCAAGTGGGACCTCAAGGAGAAGACATGCATTTATAATATGCAAGCAGGTGCATTGTATGAGATATCAATAAACTATTAAAATAAATGACATACACAAGACCGATACAAATATCAACATGTTGTTAATGTTAGCTATAGTTTTTGAGCAAAGTTTTATAAATAGACTATTACTCTATTAAAATAAAAAGTATTGATTATGAAGGTTATAAATAAAGTTAAGTTATATTAATCAAATTATGGGTTAATTTATCGAGTCAACTAAATTAGTTATAATTAATAACTTTTCTAATTTAAATTTAAAATTTAATTCAAATCAAACTTTAAATTACAAATTTTCATATTATGTCAAGTTTGATAACTATATTTTTTAGCTATTGATATAGAAAAATATAAAAATAGTAATAAGTATAATTTTATGCTTCTCTCTTTATGGTCAGGATTCCTTTGAACATTATTATTATTATTGTCGCACCCTCGCGGTGGAACGCGGCGTCGCAACAACACTCAATTGATTTCAGGTATTTTTTTTGTTTTATAAGGGAGTCGCCACCTAGTATTTTAATCACTAGGAATCCTGACTGCTTTGGCAGAGATTCTAAGATAAAAGACTGATTGTGTAAAGGGATGGTATTAGCACCCCTAGTATGCTCTACCTAAAATAATCTGCTTAGTGATTAGTTTGCTTTATAATTACTATGGTGTTGATATTTTTTAATCTCATCAGTTTTTCTAGGTTTAATTCAAACTAAATTTATTAAGATAGAAATCCAAGGAGATTTCATGTACTTTTAAAGCTTATTTTTTTCTTAGTATTTCAAGAGTTTACGACTCATAAATTGCAAGAAGAAAGGACAAAAATTTAAAAATTTAGAGTGCTTTAAAAACTTATTTTTACCTTAGAGTTTTACACCTAATAAGGAGAGGCAAGCAGTGGCAGAGCCACATGGGTGCAAGAGGGGGCAATTGCCCCCTTATTTTTTTTTTTTCCAAAATATTTTTATATTAAAATATTAATATAATAGCTTTACATAATTAATTTTCTTTGTTAGTTATTAGCTTCTTTTTTCTATATTAATTAGTTATTGAAAATATTAGAGTTTATAATAATTTATGGGTTTGTTGAATTAATATATGTATGAGTAATATTATATGCTAATGGATATGAATTGAAATGAGTTTTGATGAATTGATAAGTATTTTACTATGAATTTCATATGAAAAATGATGGTAATGAATTTATTAGTGATTAAAAGTGAAGTACATGACAGTTTAAAAAAGTTAGAGACATAATAGATAAATTAAAAAGAAAACATTTAATATTTATGTTTAATCCACTTGTACAAAATAACAAGTCAGCAAAAACAACATCAATTTATAGTAATCCTTGTAAGCTATGATTTTAAATGATATGTATCATATGTCGGCAAAGAATTGTTGCCAAGAATTTTCGTAATCTTTGAAAGATTTAGAAATAGATAAATAAAAGTTTGTTGTATGTATTAAGAAAGATATTTTTAATAAGATTAAAAATAAAATTATTATAAAAACAGTTTTAAATTATAAAATCTCGAAGAAAACAATTATAATATAATTTTTTTTATTTTAAAAATTCTTAAATTAATTTTGCTTAACTTGAATTGGTATATATATTTCAAATTAATTTTTTTATATAACACATATCTGTATAATATATAATATCAAATATTTCTTAATAATTTACCTTTCCATTTAAAAAATTCTAGCTTCCCTACCGGAGGCAGGGCAGGTGTCTTTCTGCTTGGAGAACACAATTTGCTTAGATAAAAGAGAATAAGAAGATCAAGACGTGTCAGTTCTTGTGTGTCCTTCATGGAGTGTTTGTGGCACATTAGAATTGTTCATGAATATCTCATGACAGAGAACAATGCTTGCTGATATTTAAATTGCATTATTGTAACAACAGAAACAACTTCAACTTTTCTTCATGATTCATCAGTGAACAAACCTCTATTCTTGCTTTTTTTTTTAAAAACGGTGCAAACTGTGTTTTTTTTTTTTTTTAATTTTGAATTTTTTTTAAAATAATATATTTTAAAATCATTTTAACTTGTAAATATTATAAATAATTTTTAAAAATAAAAATATATATTATTTTATAATATTTTTAAATAAAAAACATTTTAAACCACTGTTACTACAATTTCCATCTTCCTGTCTTCCGTTCATGTGTTTTGATTCTGACAACTCAATTATCCTTTTTATTGTACTAATTTCAACACATGCAACTTGCTTATTTTTTTAGGTGTTTGAAATTGTGGTTAGAATTATTCTTTTAAAATGATTATTATTGAGATATATATTAAAATAATATTTTTTAAAAAAAATTATTTTTAATATTAGTACATTAAAATAATTTAAAAACATCAAAAAATATTAATTTAAAATAAAAATAAATAAATAAATTTTAATTTTTAAAAAACATATTTTTTAAACATAAAAAATAAAGTCATTTACTGTTTGTAACGCGGTTGAAACACTCCAGGGTGTTTTTGATATTACGGTTGCTGTTGTGGTTGTGGTTTTAAAAAAGTTATTTTATAAAAAAATACTTTTAGTTAATGTTAGATTTGAAAAATATATGTTTGGTTAAAACTGTAGTTGAAATTGTGGTTCAATAAAAAATTGTTTAATGTGTTTGGTTTAAAAATTATTTTTTAAATTGAGATTATAAAATAATTTAAAAATATTTTTAATTTAAATATTGTAGATTTAACTACTATTATTACATCATGAAATAAATAATATTGATATCAAATATTTTTTATTATTCAATTAAACTATATTAAATGTCATCACATACGAAATATACCTAACAATAACTATATTTTTCATGGTTTCTTAAGCACGCAACAACAAAAAACTGAATTTTCTGTTACGTCATTAAGCGATATCCTTCTAATTTTTTAAATAAAACACAATTAAAATAAAAATAAAAACTGATTTTTTTTTAACTGAGTCGGACTCGACAAGAACATAATTAGAATTGCGATCAAATTCCACAAATGTTACGTCATTATGTGATATCCTTCTAATTTATGTAGTGTTATTAAATAATATTAAATACTAGTTTTTCAAGTAAAACTCATTTTTTTTTTAAAAAAAAAAATCAATTTCATTACGTACAAAATTCATTCGACAAGAACTATAGTTTTCATGATTTTTTGAGCATGCAATAAAATTAGGTAAAATATTATCAGGAATAAAATTGGAATTATAGTACGAGTAAATTTAATTTATCTTAAACTATTTTTTTAACAAACAGAAAAAAATATTATTTATATTTACATGAATAGTACGAGTGAAATCAATTAATTGAACTGATTATTTTAAAAAAATAACCTAAACTTTTAACAGTGTAGTACACTGGTTTTTTTTTTTTTAAAAAAAAAACTGTTTACTTTAGAGTGAACAGCTATAGTGGAGCGTGGCTCCACTGTAAACAGTGGAGCCACGCTCCACTATTAGATGAGATGAAACGCCGGTTTTATGTGGGTTCTACCTATCGAAAACAATTTTTTTTGAGTTATCAAACGTTAATTAACGTGGCTGCGGGTGAGGCCACTCAAACACTGCAGACGAGTACCCCTAGCCTCGTTAAACTTTCCTATTAATAACTTCGTGTTTTCCTTCTTCTTCACCGAAAAGCACCTTCCTTCTCTTTAACAAAGAATAAACCCCATATACCCTAATGGAAACAAGCCATAAATCTCTCTCTATAGCCCTTTCCTTTCCTCTCTTTTTTTAAAAAATCTATACAGCTCATTTGTGTACCACATTAGATTGAAGTTGAGAGCTTAAAGATTGTAGACAAATCAAAGTTTTCAGTGGTGCTTTATGTTGTGCAAAATATGTAGTTCAAACTAAATAGTTTAAGAATACTAACTTCCGAATCCATGCATGGTCACGGGATGGAATCAGGGAAAGATGGAATGGCGAGGTGAGAAGACAGGGTAAAGAAAATGGCAGAGTCGGCGGTGAGCCTTGTTGTTGATAAATTGCTTCCGTTGCTAAAACAAGAAGTGAAACTACTGAAAGGCGTCCATGATGAATTGGCTGGTGTCAAAGAAGAATTGGAAGCCATTCGTGCTTTCCTGAAAGATGCAGATTCAAAGGCTGAGAAAGAAGGCATCGGTGACGGTGTGAAAGTACTGGTAAAGCAAATAAGAGAAGAAGCTTATCGCATTGAAGATGTCATTGATGATTACGTGTTGCATGTGGCAAGACGTCCCGATTATCGATGTCACCTCCTTTGTAGAATTGCTTCTTTGATTAAAACATGCATTTCACGTCATGAGATAGCATCAGAGATTAAAGACATCAAATCAGCACTTCTAGATATCAAGAATAGAAGACAAACATTCCAATTCATTTCTTCAAATCAGGGAGCATCAAGCAGCAACAGCACTGCAGGAAGAGGGTTAATGGATCACCATCGACGTCTGAGTCCTCTTTTCATTGAAGAAGCTGAGCTTGTTGGGATTGAATCTCGGAGAGATGAATTGATACGCTACTTAGTAAGTGGAGATTCTCAAAGGAAAGTGATTGCAGTGGTTGGAATGGGAGGTGTGGGAAAAACCACACTGGCCAGGAAAGTATACGACAACCACAGGGTGAAAGAGCACTTCCGTTACCATGCTTGGATCACCGTGTCTCAGTCATATCATACGACGGAGCTACCAAGGAGTATGCTGAAGGGATTCTATAAAGCGATAAATGAGCCTTTTCCTGATAAAAAAATGGACAAGGATGAGGAGTTGATCAAGGAGATTAGAGCAAAGTTACGACAAGACCGATATCTGGTTGTATTTGATGATGTATGGGAAATTAGCTTTTGGGGAAACATGGATCATGCGTTGTTAGATCATGATAATGGCAGTAGAATATTGGCCACAACAAGAAATGAGGATGTTGCTAATTTTAGCAGAGGATCTTCATTGGTTCATGTCTATCATATAGAACCTTTACCTCAAAAGGAGGCGTGGGAACTCTTCTGCAATAAAGCATTCAGGTTTGAGTTTAAAGGGCAATGTCCAAAAGATCTGGAGGGATTGTCACAGGACATTGTTAGAAGATGTGGAGGATTGCCACTGACAATTGTGGCTGTTAGTGGACTTCTAGCAACCAAAGAAAAGAGCATTCTAGAATGGAAAAAAGTTCTCAGTGGCCTTGGTGGTTCTGCAATGGTGAGTGATCCATACATTGATAGTGTCACTAACATTCTATCTCTCAGCTATGGTGATCTGCCTTACCACCTCAAATCTTGTTTCTTATATTTTGGCATGTTTCCTGAGGATTTTTCCATTAAACGTCGAAGAATAATTCAATTATGGGTGGCTAATGGCCTATTAGAAGAACAACCGGGCATGACACTCGAGGAGGTTGGACAAGAATACTTCTTTGAACTCATTTGTCGAAGTTTGGTTCAAGTGGATGAAGTTGGTGTCAAAGGACTTCCCAAAACATGTCGTGTTCATGATATGGTCCGTGATGTCATTCTTTCCAAGTCAGAGGAACTGAGTCTCTGCCATGTGTTCCAGCAGTTGCTTAACTTTTGAAGGCATAGCACGACATCTCTCCATAAGCAATAGAGGAAGTAACCCTCCAAAGAGTAGCACCAGGTCTCAAACTCGTTCTTTTATGGTCTTTGACAAAGCAATGCCGCAGAAGGCCACAGTTCAAGTAACATTTGCAAAATTCAAGCTTTTGACTTCGTTAGATTTTGAAGACTGTCCTATTGATCACCTTCCCAATGAACTTGGAAATTTGCTACATCTAAGGTATTTGAACTTAAGAAATACCGATGTAGAAGAACTTCCAAGATCAATAGGAAAGCTGCATAACCTGGAGTCCTTGGATTTGAGATTCTCTTTGGTGGAAGAGCTGCCAGTTGAGATCAGCGATTTCCCTAAATTGAAACATCTTTTGGCTCATGGTGGATACGCTACTGGATTGAAGATAAAAGGCAGCTTTAAGCATTTGGAGTTCTTACAAACATTGTTTACAATTAAAGTGGAAGATGATGTGAGCTTTCTCAATGAGGGCCTACAAGTGTTGACGAAAACGAGGAAATTTGGGATCTGCAATTTGAAAAGAGAACAAGGAGGGTATCTATGCACTGTATTAGAGAAGATGACTAGCCTGCAGTCGCTACTTGTTTATGCAGTCAATCACCAGGTTGAAATTCTTGATTTGGAATCAGAATTTTCCCCTCCAATTCAGCTGCAGAGTCTCTGGCTTGGGGGTCAATTAGACAGGTTGCCGAATTGGATTTCGAAACTGCACAATCTATCTAAACTGATATTGAGTTATTCAAACTTGATGGATGAATCCGTTGAAGTCCTTCAAGCTCTGCCCAATCTAAAATCTCTTGTACTCTTTTGGGCATACAATGGAGAGAGGATGCATTTTGGAGGAGGGGGGTTCCAGAAACTCAAGTATTTGTATCTTGTAGGTCTGGATTCTTTGAATGAAATGCTAATAGACGAAGGAGCATTGCCACTTCTTGAAAGGCTAGAAATGAGATCTTGCCCAATGCTGGAGGAGGTGCCCTCTGGACTTCAAAACTTGAGATATCTCGAGGTTTTGTCGTTCGCGTGGATGACAGAGGAATTCAATCAAAGATGGTCACAGCAAGAATCCAAGATACCGAGGCATGTACGGATTCATCGATCTGAGGATACTTATGATCCCGATGATAAAGCATCGTTTGAAGCATGGATGAAGCGAAAGTTTGGAGCATGGAAGAGGCGAAGGTTTGGAGGAAGAATCAGAATTACCCAACATTTATGAGGTTACAGGTACGCTGCATCCTTCTAGATTTTACTTCCTTAAAAAGGTACCAACTGTTTATGGCAAATGCCAAGTTAATTGATAATCTTAGAATTAATGACTTGTGCTATTTCTGCAAGGATGTTTTTGCTTGGGATCTGTACATGTTGCACGGACTCCGGCAATCAATCAACCTCGGAGCAATGGAGGGTCAGCCCTTCTAAGAAAGTTGGCGAGAAGATCTGGTCAGCATCAGTCGGAAGGAAAGCGGTGGACGTGTCTGTTTAATGTTTCTGGAGAGACTTGAGCACCTCTTCAGTAAAACTGGTTTCGAGTTTGTGAATAACTGTGGCGTGTAGAAGCTATGAAATATCTGGGTGTGCATGTATTATTACCGACCCTTAAATAAATGATTGCGATGATGGTGTAACGTTATGCTTTTCATTTTCCAGTAAAAGTGTGTTTAAACTTATGAGGACAATGGTGTGCTCTTCATTTTCCAGTCGAAGTGTGTTTATAATTATGCTTTTTCAGCAACTATGGTGTTTGCTGGTCTTGCAAAATATGAAAAATCCTTCGGACATTGTAGGATACAAATGAATTGACCATATCTACATGGTGGTCTCCCCTTTGCATGAGAAAATGGAAAGAATACTGAAGTCTTTCAGTGGACACATCTTCGAAATAAAAAGATAGGGTTAAGGGCATCCACCACAGAATTACTGCTAGTCTCATTAGTTCCCTTGTTGCCACTTATTCTTCTCTTTATGACATAAAAGCAGGTTCTCTTTTTGCACAATTTCATTGATGTATGTACATTACATGAACCTTTGTAAATTTTTTAAATGCAAGGTTCATCAACTTCTGGAAGGACCTGTCTACCAATATATTGAATATGATTACCATTACATAGAAAATTTTGAGGGTTTTTCCCATCTTTTTCACCTTGTCTTTTTGTTTACATGATTTTCATGAGGTCGGCTACACTTAATACACCATGCAAGATTTGGTCCTTGAATCATGCCCCGCCCAGACGGCAGTGTCATCGTCAATGATGATTCAAAATCTAATATCAATTTCTACACAAGGTAGAGTGTAGAAAATTCCACATTGAATAAACCAGAGTTCACATACCATAACGAAAGGATGGAGTTAATGGCTCAACAATTATCAAGTACATTTGTAGGAAACGAAAAGCTATAAAATCTGATCATACAAGCCACTATTACCGAAATCTTCAGCACAAACTGTGATATCTATTGATGGTTTTTACTAGAAAAGGAGCGTATGAAAAGCATACTAATGAGAAGGCTAGAAACCTTGGCACTATCAGTTACGTGAAAGCATTCCTGTACAACATGCTCATCTGATCACCCTGGTCTTGGTCATTAGACACAAAGCAATGGTGGATAAGGTAAGGAGAGCTTACAATTCTAAAGTTACTAATGATCTGAGGGCGACTGCTGTTGCTCTGATCCTTGTGGCCACATATGCTGTGCCATATAGGGGTGAGACTGCTGGGCGTACATAGCTGGGTCCATCACATGCTTGCCCATTATCATCCCAGGAGCTCCAACCTGAGGTGCATGCGGAGGTGGCATATAGCAGTAAGAGAGTGCATCAACAGGTCCTCCGACAGGCATTGTTCCTCTTGGGATTGATGCTAGCACTTCATCTTTCAGATCCTCCCTAGGCACAATGTCAACCAGGAAATCAAAGATGTCAGTCCTAGTGATTGCTGCAGCAATATCATTCTTCTGTAGTGTCCTTCTCTTGTTCTCCTCCGTGTGATTCCAAGACCGCAATGTCAACTCTAAAATAAACATTTCACATGCTCTGGAAAATATAACTGGTGCCTCAGCTGATATCATCCTCACATCCTCATCAGCCTTCATGATCTTCTTGATCCTAGCCAACGGAAGGCTATGATTTTTGAAGTCAGTAACTTTGTCAATTTCTTTATACTGATTTGCCCAAAAAGACTGAAGTTGTTGCTGGAGTTGCTGTTCCTGTTGTTGGTGGATCTGCTGATAGGCAAGTTGGTGCTGTGCAAGCTGAGCTCCCACAGGCTGACCAGTAACTGATCCAGGATTTGAGGCAGCAAGCATTTGGTTAGGCGGATACGGACTTGTTCCATATTGCAGTTGAGATGTACTACTGACTATAGCAGGGGGGTGTCCATGCCCTTGCTCCATTCTGATCCAACTAAATGCAACAATATGCAACTTAATGCCTCTGTTTTTAGCACGACAGATGAGGAAACACGGCAAACTAAGTTAAGCATTTAACTTGCGGTGTATAGATATACATATCATATGATTTCATGTTGAAAGGAAATTGCATGAAAGAAATTGGCCGAGCCATGGCAATTCTCTAAAGTGCAGAACAGTTGCAACTAAACGATGATGCAAATCCAACTTCATAATATCCAATTAGGTGTCTAAATAATTAAAAAGAAAAAAATGCTGGAAGTGCAATTCAAGATTGTTTGATTAAAAAAATAAATGAATGAACAAGTTCTCTGCAAAAAGATCCAAGAAATGGTAAAGTCAGAGCCTTAAAATGCAGAATAACAGCATCATACTTGCTTTTTATCATGGATAGAGCTATTGTGGATATTATCACTTCTATCAATGAGGGTATATCTCACCATCAGTCAATGACTTCAATGAGATTTAATTCACAAGCAAGCATAGTAATGAAATGGTTTTCTGTTTTGGCACCTTTTGATAGGAAATTTATCTTCTTTATGCTAGGAAAAACAAAAAAAGGCCACATAACCGTGATGTTTCAATGGTTAGATTCAAAAGGTACGGTGTCTAACATTTATTATGCTCACTCGGGATGGAGAAGGCCCACCCAAAAACAACAAAGTGTAATTATAGAAAGAAATTCGTTTCTAGTTGACATTATTCAGCTCCCAAACCGAAACAGAATAATATGAACTTTCCAAACCTTTTAGCAGTACATCTTTGATATGCTTCCTATTCTAGAAGTGAATCCCCAAGATATATGCAAACAGCTACCTCTTCAACAGCAGGGTTCAGACAAAATACATTGATGCTAAAACGAAAATACAAAGAAAAGGGTAAGAACCCCGAAACCATTACCAAAAGTAACTCCATAATCACTACAATATTAACAGAGATTTCAATCATCTTCCTTGTTTTTTCTTTATGTTTAAATGAAACGAGTTTGATTTACTTGCAACATCTCTTCCAGTGTTTCATTATGCCTACAGGCAATCAACTATGGGCCCAAAACAAACTAGTGATGATCTTGATCTTCTACTGGTAATTTTTTGGCACACACCAAAAGGTAAAGCAAATTACAAACACTCTTCCTAAATAAACAAACAAAAATTGCAATCCATTTACAGTACCACAAGCAGCATCACATCACATCACATAGAAATCTGAGCTTAAAACAAAACTCAATTGATGAAAAAGAAAGGAAAAAAAGATACACACACCAACTCCATAAATCCAAAAAGCCTCATACCTGCTTGGATTTCTAACCAAACAAAACAAAACCTTCCTAAAATCACATGAAAAGCAAAACCCATCTATCTTTACGGTTTCTAATTCTCAAGATCGATGAGCAAAACAAAAACACACAGTATGTGACATGCGTATGTTTGTATATGTGTGTACATGAAAGATAAGAGCTTGTGTGGTTACCTTTCCCTTCTGCAGAGCTTGTACTCTCTGCTTGCAAGATCAAGAACCTAAAGAAAAGAATAAAAAGCAGAACTTTTAGCAAGAAAAGAAATATGGGATCTACTTCATGTAAATTCGGTGTCCATATATTTATTTATATTTAAGGGTTTGATTATGGATCAGCAAAGTTGCAGTCATGAGTTTTGACGGTTTTTTATATATGACGATGAGCTAATGTTTCATAGGAACAAACCTAAGATTGGAAACAAAAGCTGCTTGTGATGTGCTTTGTCTTGTGTTTCCCTTCTGACTCCGTATATATATTCAGAAGTTTGCCCTTTAGTGGCTTCTGTCTCTTTTGTTACTTTTGACGAAATTACCCTTTACGTCAATTACCTTTTTAATGTCAAATCAGAACTTGGATTTTGTTCTGTCCAGTTTTATCCGTGTTTGCTAGTGTATTTATTTAGATTTTTTTAAAAAATATTTTATTTAAAAATAAATTAAAATAATATTATTTTTATCTTTTTGAAAAATACTTTTTCCATTGACATATCAAAACAAAAATTAAAACATAATTTACAGCTATAGCTATAGAAACTACACAATATCAAAAAAAATTTCCAAATAACAAGTTTCAATTTTTCTTTAAACTAGCACAGTTATAAAAAATATATGTGAGAATAATACATGGCTGGGTTGCGTTGTTAGTAACAACACAATTTATTTATTTTTTAAATATATAGGTTATATTATTGTGAACTATCCCAAGAGCTTTCAGGCAGTTTAGTAGTTCTCCAGCAACAGTGGATGTCCAAACGACACCCATTACAAATGACACAAGCACCAGCAATATCTGCTCGGTCTCTGGGGGTTCCTTTTCGAGTATAAAGTGCAGAACTGCGAGCAAAGAGCTTGAGAAAAGTACTACGAGCCAGAGTGGGAATGAGTGGTAAACGGAATACAATGGGATGATCTAATGGCATGGATGAGTTGCAAGCATACAAAAAGGCTACAGGGAAAAGAGCAATGTTCGCAGATAGGTAGAACCTGTTCCATTCCAGAGGTGCAGTTCGAGGAATTGTGAGCTTCAGAACAAAAGAGACAGGGAACTCCCACACTTTTCAGATCTGTATACATGACAAACACAAATAAGAAAAGATGGCTTCTAACACTTATCTTATATAAAATGATCTAAATATAAATAGGTACTAAATTCTCAATCAAAAAGAAAAAGAACAAAGAAAATGGAGTAGTTGCAATCTTTTGGCAGGGTATCTCTTCTGTCAAAAGTCTTAAACCTCATCGTGAATGAAGGGACATATGTACGGGAAATTAAAGAGTCTCACCATTAAATTTGTTGCATGAGGTGACTGAGCTTAACACTTAAGCCTTCACCCCCTGGTTGCAAGCCTGGGACATTTTACCATGAGCAATGGCGCCTTGGAATCTAGAATGACTTGTTCAATTTGAGTGTGCATGCCTAGTGGCCCATTGGTATTCTATTCTAACATCTAACAGAATAGAACAAGGTTTCTCAGAAGTGAAAGAAACGTTACAAGTTTCCTTCACAAGTGACTGTCAAAGTAAACTTCACAGAAACGTTGTCACGTCTTCTTTCTACTAGTGCGGCACATGTATACGGCGGTGGAGTGGTTTTTCAGTAAGGGATTGTGCGAGTCAGTTTGACGATGCCTTGACTAGACTCAATGATACTTCTTTGCCAATGGAGGTTGGAGCTACCGGGGATAAGAAGATGTTGATCTTGGAAAAAGTCAACAACACATAGACATGGATTGGTTCTGCGATGACAGATCAAGATAATTGCATAGAGGGTGTGAATTGAAAATTAAATCAGGGGTGAAATTGAATATTGATATACATGCGGGGTTCAAAGAAGTTGTTTTTGCCTGTTTGAAAAAATAAAAAAGAATAAAGAATGCATGGCCTGGGAAGCCATTGATGTACACAATGAGCAAGACAGAACCTCTCTGTCTGTCTTTGTTGAATATTTGCAAGAGCCTGACAACTTTCAAACAAATCCACGCCAATGTTCTCAAACTCGGCCTTGAATCTGACCCTTTCATCGCAGGAAAGCTACTGCACCATTGTGCGATTTCGCTCTCTGATTCTCTGCACTATGCTTGCCGCCTCTTTCGCTACACTCCAAACCCAGATGTTTTCATGAACAACACTCTCATTAGAGGACTTTATGAGTCAGATAGACCCCAGGATTCACTTCTTAAGTTCATTGAAATGAGGAGGAACTCTTTATCTCATCCTGACAGTTTCTCTTTCGCTTTTATTGTCAAAGCGGCGGCGAATTTGAGGTCTGTGAGAGTTGGAATCCAGTTGCATTGTCAAGCATTGGTTCATGGGCTTGATACCCATCTTTTTGTTGGGACGACTTTGATTAGTATGTATGGGGAATGCGGGTTTGTTGGGTTTGCGAGGAAGGTATTTGATGAAATGCCTGAGCCAAATGCGATTGCCTGGAATGCGATGGTCACTGCGTGTTGTAGGGGTGGTGATATGAAGGGTGGAAGAGAATTGTTTGACTTGATGCCTGTTAGGAACTTGATGTCGTGGAATGTTATGCTTGCTGGGTACACGAAAGCTGGGGAGCTGGAACTGGCAAGGGAGATGTTTTTGGAGATGCCAATGAAGGATGATGTCTCGTGGAGTACCATGATTGTTGGTTTTGCTCATAATGGGTATTTTGAAGAGGCTTTTAGTTTTTTCAGAGAGCTGCAGAGGAAGGGGATGAGGCCGAATGAGACAAGCTTAACTGGAGTGCTTTCAGCTTGTGCACAGGCAGGTGCACTTGAGTTTGGCAAAATATTACATGGCTTTATTGAGAAATCTGGGTTGGCTTGGATTGTATCAGTTAACAATGCATTATTGGATACTTATTCCAAGTGTGGGAATGTTCATATGGCTCAACTAGTTTTCGAGCGAATAATGAATGAAAGAAACATTGTTTCTTGGACTTCGATGATGGCTGCGCTCGCAATGCATGGTCATGGAGAAGAAGCAATAGGGATCTTTCATAAGATGGAAGAGTCTGGAATTAGACCTGATGAGATTGC
>NC_133288.1:2548511-2608511 GCF_005239225.2 Populus alba
ATCCAGCAACAGGCTCAGCGAAGCATACCGAAAGAAATTTTCAGTCTCTCCAGTTTGAGGTGCAACTCTGAACCTGTCAGTAACCAGCTAACAGGTTCTTTGCCTCAAGAGATCAAAGGGGCTCGAAAATGTTGCCGCTGTTGATTTTTCTCACAATCATTTGTCTGGAAGCATCCCAGATACAATTGGAAGCTGGAAGAGTTTGGAGAAGTTATTCATGGAAAACAATATGTTCTCTGGAGTCATTCCAGCTACTCTAGGCGACGTGAAGGGTTTGGAGATCCTTGACCTCTCTTCGAATCAAATATCAGGCATAAAATACCCAATAATCTTGAAAACTTGCAGGCCCTTCACTTGTTGACCTCTCATTTCAACGACCTTGAAGGACTTCTTCCTAAGGAAGGAGCCTTTATAAATCTCTCTAGAATTCACGTGGAAGGGAATTCGAAGCTCTGCCTGGATCTAACTTGTTGGAACAATCAACATCGGAAAAGAACATCCACTGCAATTTATATTGTCATTGCCAAGCATAGCCACAGTTTGCAGTATGCTCAGTGATAGCAGTTTTGCTGTGTGTAAGGAAAAGAAAAGGGAAAATTATGCCAAGGGCATATTCAATTAAGCTTCAGCATCCCACAATCACTTATAGAGAGCTTCGTAAAGCAACTGGGAGTTTTGACACTGGAAATCTGATAGGGAAGGGCAGTTTTTGGGTCAGTCTACAAAGGTGAACTTGGAGATGGGACTGTTGTTGCAGTGAAGGTGCTTGACATCGAGAAGTACGGATCCTGGAAGAGTTTTTTGGCTGAATGTGAGGCTTTGAAGAACGTAAGGCATCGGAATCTTATTAACTCGTCACCTCATGGTTTGGTTTATGATTACATGCATAATGGGAGCTTGGAAAGAATGGATTAAGGGAAGCAAAAGGCGATTAGATGGAGGCTTGTTGAATATTTTGGAGAGGTTAAATGTGGCTATCGATGTTGCTTGCGCTGTGGATTACCTGCACCATGACTGTGAAATTCCAGTAGTGCACTGTGATTTGAAACCAAGTAATGTGCTTTTTGACAAAGACATGACTGCAAAGGTGGGAGACTTCGGTTTGGCTAAATTGCTGGCAGAGAGAGGAGCTGACCAACAGCCAATAACTTGCACAGGTGGCCTCAGGGGCTCTATAGGATACATTCCTCCAGGTTAGCAAATTAACTTGATCTTGGAATCTCAAATTGTTGTTTGAACAGTGTGTTTCCTTGCATGCCCCTCTGTTCTTACTTGTGTCTATAGATCACTTGTGCTTATACAGTTCCTCTACTTTATTGCATTTGAGATGTCTGGACATGTTCTTTGCAGAATATGGTTTAGGATTGCGGCCATCAACTCCGGGAGATGTTTACAGCTATGGAGTTATGCTGCTGGAGCTGTTCACAGGGAAGAGCCCAACACACGAAATCTTTTCTGGAGGTTCAAGCATAATCAAGTGGGTGGAATCAGCTTTTCCTGCTAGCATAGAACAAGTAGTGGACCCTGAGCTGTTCACAGGGAAGAGCGCAACACATGAATGCTTGATTACTATCCTTGGTGTCGGGCTATCCTGCTCGGTTGATTCTCCTGATCGGAGAACTAACATGAGGGAGTCTCTTCTCAAACTGAAAACGGCTAGAGACACTCTTCTCAAACCACCGCTTGACCACAAACCAGATCTTGACTTGGAAGCTGGAATTGGCGATAGCAGCATGTAGAGTTTTTTGAGGACAATAGTGTTGTCGAGGAGAGAATTACATGCTTGTTCAAGTGTTTTTCTATTATATTTTATTTGGTTGTTATTTTATTATATACACTAGATTCAAACTTTATTTATGTAAAAAATAATATATTAAAATTTTCCAATATATCAAAAGAATTTTAGTTAGCCATTTTTTATTTTATTTTTATTATTTATAGTTTTTTTCTGTGTTGTAACAGACGAGTATTGATTTTTTTTTTCTATATTTTTTTCTTTGTTTCTTAGAATTTGTTTTTTTTTTTTCTTGTCCTAGTAATATATATATCCATGATAATATTCTTTTCTTTTAGATGATAAGAATATTCTCCTCTCAATTTTTCACACATCAAGTCGAAGGCCATCCTTTCAAACTTCAACTAATAAATATCCGTATCCAAATTGGTGCCATAACACTATATTGTTTTTTCTACAGTTTCTTTTAAGATTTAATTCATTAAATGAGAAACGTGGGATATGGATGGAGGTGTTTCCTCTTGCATTGGAAATAGGCCGACCGTTATTTTGGGCAGCTAACACAACCATGCCGTGTATATATATATATATATTCACTTTCAAAATTGGCAACCCTATCGAAAAAACAAAGAAGAGTGGGGGAGGAGAAGGCAAAATCTGAAGAAGTCTTTAGGCCATCTTACGTGGGACTTGGAACCGTCACCTCTATCACGAATCCAGCTATCATTGTACCCCTTCTGTCACGCTGGCTCTCTCTATACCATAACCGCCTAGTCTTCCTCTCCCTCTCTATCTTTGTTGTGAGGATGTTATTAATACCCTCTAGACTTTCCATAACTTCTCACTTCCATGCCTTAAGGTTCTCTCCCTTTTGTGCTCATCCATTTACAATTCTATGTACTGTAGTCTTTCTTCTCAAAATATTATATATATTATATATATATATATATATACAGTACAATTAACAAAAATTAACAAAATTTACAATTATAATATTTTACATGAAACACCATTTATTTATAGTAATTGTAAATCAATGTTTGGGTAGAGTTTTGCTATTTATAGTATTGTATCTTACATTACACAGTTTTGACGATGAATTATGAAGATCATTAATTGATTTCTCCTGCTCCTCTCTTCTTCTTCTCCCTCCTTTCTTCCTTTCTCTCCTTTTACTTCCAACTCTAGTAGCTGCACAGGGATCGAACCCATCGGTGGAGCAAGCACGTATCTCAAGCTTTTACGATGATGAACTTGCAGCAATTTGAGCTTTCTGAAATAGTTAAATACAAGCAAAATTAGATACCTCGTTACTTATTTCATGGTTTGCAGAAATTGGAATGATTGGTCGGTACTTACCGTTTGTGCAGACAACTGTTGTATTGTGGTGTTAAGATTTCCAACCCAGGATCCTTTCTTGTCCTCTTCAGTCAATTTAACTCTCCGCAGCTTGGGAGTGCTCAGTGCTTCGTTGGAGAAAAACTTCATCTCAGGACATTGTTCGACAGTTACTTCTACCAGAGATGGGAAATCAAAGCTGTGTTTTTCTGAGCAAAAACTAGTTAGGCTTGGTAAACGATGAAGCACTAATGTTTCTAATTTGCTGAAGACAATCTCATCTTTTATTCCCTCTCCCTCGTTTGCTACTATTTCGGTAACCATACCGCAGTCCTTTATACTCATTCTTGTGAGTTGCGCCAGACTTTTTGCTGTTGTGGATGTCACCAATTTTACTAATCTTTCGCAATCCCACACATCCAAAGTTGTTAGATTTTGGAAAGAAGCACGCGATGGAGCTAAATAAATCAAACTGCCGCAATTCCGTACCGTTAGAGTTTCAAGAGTCTGCAGAGCTTGGTCCAGTTGGGAATTGCTCTTCCATAAATGCTCTAGGCAAGGAAGAGAATGCAAAAAATAAGTGTCGTATCGGTGAAAGAAACTGTTGCAATGCTCCTCCATACCAACAGGTCTAGACGGGAGCAACTCTTTGAACGTACCACGTCGCACAATAAGTCTTTCCATATTAGGGAACCTTGGCAGGAGATCAAATAGAAAAGTTGCATGAGCATCACCAAAGCAAAATAGTTCGAGAACTTTGAGTTTGTGAAAGAAGTCTTGAGGACATTTCAATAATGCCGATGCATCCTTGCTTTCCAAAAGTAAGTGCTCCAAGTTGGGGATCATCTGAAAACCAATCAAAAGAAAGCATGCTTGACTTGACGTTTTCTTAACAAGTTTATAGGCTGTGCATAGAAAGATCAACTGAACACTTGACTAAATGAATTGTGCCACGTGAGCTCTGGCTTAAGTTTTGTAATGTAATGAATGCAAAAGCTTTGTCAATCTTTCAATAAGAATTCTCTTTCTGCAGAGAGGCAGTGGATTTTAGATTGAACACATCATACAACATATGTATCCCTCAAACGAAGTCATCAGGCTTCATTGTGGTCCCTGTTTTTAGAGAAATTATCGTTTTAGTCCCTAAAATTAGGAGACTAAACCTGGTGTCTATTATGCATTGGAATCTTTTATTTGGTTTTTTTTTAGTATATTTTCTTTATTTGTATATTTTTAGTATATTTTGTCTAGTAATGAACGTAAGATTCGAGTTGTGAAAATAACGGTCTAATGAAAGTTTATGTGAAAATTAGAAAGATGTGGAGCGTGTAATTGCCTGGAATAGGGGTGAGGATCATACCTTCCTAAATGAGAGAAGTGGTTGCTGCCCTTCGATGTCCATGTGGTCCTCCCTGCATGCTTCGTGAGAGCACTTCATTTCTGAAGGAAATATTTCAATTTTCTCACAGTGAAACACCCAAAGCTCTTTCAACCTCGGCCATTCTGATGTATGTATTCCTGGATAGAATCTCTTTAGTTCTGGTAATTCCCGAAGCTGCAGAAAGTTAACTTTAGGAAACAAAAACTCAGGACCTTCTTCTAGTCCTTCATCCTTTGCAACAATTTCCTCCACTCCACAATTTACTATCAGAAGCTCTTCAAGTTGTGGAAGGTTTTGGGCTATAGAGGCAGGGAAGAGACTTCTTAGACCAGGACATCCCCAGACATGCACGGTACATAGGTTATGGAAGGAAAGAATTCCTTGTGGATCCCTATTCCAAACATGCTTCAGCTGTGGAAGATTCATTAGAAACACAACTCTCAAATATTGAGAGGCTGTAACAGCAAGTCTTTGTTCCTCATTTATGAGCGCTTGGAGATCAAAAATCTCTTCTACTGAATCACAATCATTTATAATCAGACTCTCTATATTATGGAATCTTCCCAGCATACTGGAAGGGAAAATATTCAGTAAATTCTTTCCACTCCTAACCCCCAGTGTCTTTAGTTTGCAAAAGGAATCAGAATGGAGTTCAGTGTGCCATATCACCTTCAAATTATCCATTTCGCCAATTCGAAATACCTCCAAGTCAGGGAATGCAACCTGCAGTAACAATCCCATTCTGTTAATAGATTGCCAACGCCCATAACAAAACATCACCTTTGGGGTAAAACATGGAAACAAAATACACGTGTGAGGCAAGCTCACAAATTAAGCCTGCTTTTGAAATAAAATCACCTTGTCATCGAAGAGAGCTGATTTTGTGTCGTCAGGTTTGCTCATGGCAGGGACATCCGCACTTAATGGGTTGGAAATAAATTCCTTCAGTTCAGGGCAATTCGTTAACCTCAGCACTTTCAGGGAGTGGCATTCAAGCAAGTTAGTGGTGCAGAATCTTGTGAGTTTCGGCAGACCATTGAGCTCTAGGCGGAGTAGTTTAGGGAATAGCATCTTGCTCATCATTTTGCCTTCTCCGATTCCTTCTGGAACAACTATTTCCTCCATGCACTCGCAATTACATATTTCAAGCCTTTCGAGTTGAGCAAGACTTTCGACCATAGAAGATGTCAATAAATAGTTTAAATAGCTACAATTCTCCACAACAATGCTTGCTAAGTTTTTAACACAGGGAGACTGCACAGCAGGTTGGTCATGCCATATCTTTTCCACTTTGATGGAGGAGAGCTTCAGGTCCTCCAAATTGGGGAATAAAATCTGCATGCACATATTTTGTTTTATTAAGTTCTTTTTATTTTTCAGCGAGATAAAAAAAATAAATCAAAGCCCTTAATTTGTCTACTCATGAGAATGGGTTTTTATTTTTTGAGGTTAAAACGACAAATAATAGCTTGTTAAAAGAGCAAACCAGACCTTTGTATTGAAAAGTGACATGGAAGTCCCAAGCTCATTCCCCGCAACAATTTCTTTTGACCTAACATCCCTTGCTAATAGCTTCTGCCTTCTATTAGAGTGAAAGCTTGTGAACTGAGGCAGACGTTGCAGTGTCAGTCTACCTAATTGAGTGAACTCTATCGGTTCACCGTCAGCAGCATCATTCTCACTTTCTTCAGCAACAACCTCTTCCATGATCTTGCAATCAATTATTGTGATTTCTTCAAGTCGCACAAGTCTTCTTGCCATGGAGACTGAAAATAAATTCTTCAACCTATGACAACTTTCTACCTTCAAAATTCTCAAGTTTCCAAGCGACTCTGCCATAAGTTGGCCATGGCAGATCATCTCCAAGTTATCCAAATTTTCAAGAAACAGTGAGTCCAAGTTCAGAAAAGCAGTTCGAGGACCCATCCTCATCGAGTTGATGATATATTGAACTCCAGGACAATTTTCGACGTGAAGATGCTTCAGCTGACAGAAATCTTCCCCGTCCAAGTCATTGAGGATACTCTTAACACCATTCAGTTCTTGCAAATGAAGTTCTTCAGTGATCTTCAGCAGCGTGTTCACCCCCTCCTCCAACTGAATAACTGTATCGAGCTTGAGTTTCAAAGTTCTTGGGGTTGCATCCTTAACAGACCAGTCCCACCCATCTCCAATAAATATTCTGAACCTTTCCAACTTTTGAAAGCACAAAACCAAGTCCTTGGGTATATGATCTGCATCTGTAATTTGCATGTCTAAGGTAATTAAGTTTGCCAGAAGCTTCAATTCTGACAGGCAAGCATTGTTTCTTTCACTGCTTGGTCCTTCAGCCTCCCATTTCAGAAAGCTGTTTCCCATATATAATTCTTCTAGCCGGGTCAAGGAAGAAAGGACATTTGGTGATATTACTTCAAGCCTTTCACAATTGCTCAAATCTAGAAGTAGCAGACGAGTCAATTTTCCTATTTCTCTTGGCAAACAAACAATATCAGAACTGTGTAAGCTGAGAATTTTCAACTTCTTTAGCTCTCCAACTATAGATATATCTTCCAAAACACAAAGATCCAAACACAGCGTTTGAAGGTTCTCAAGAAATTGAAGTGACGAAGGCAGAGGTGAAAGATTAACTGCTGTCAGATCCAAGACTTTAAGCTCCTTCATTTCTCTAAAAAAGCTGTCTGGTATTTGCAGTGAGGGATCCTTATTCAGCAGTAGAAATGAATTGAGATGTGGACATTCTAATATTGCAGGAAGATCAGGAATTTTCCGGAAAGGCAAAGAGATTGCAGTGTACTGTTGAAGCACATCATTGGTTGGCCATTCTTTGAATTCATCTGCCACGGTAAGCACATGGTGGTCCCTTGATGCAACAGAAATGGCAAAACTTTGAACAACATCATGCATTTTCACGCTTCCATCATTGTCACCTTCTAGCAACAAACAAGAGGCTTTAAGTTCATCCACCAATGTATGCAGTCTGTTTCTTGCTTCTTCCAATGTGGAACGTCCCTTGAACAAATCCAAGCCTATACCACACCTTAACAAGTCTGAGATTGAAGTATCATGAGTTGGGAATAGCCCACAAAGCAAGAACAATGGCTTGATTTCATCACCTCTCAAAGCATTGTAACTCAGTTCTAGACACGAGTAAACTCGTTTGTCAATTTCATCTTTATCAAACCTTGTTAGCTGCTTCAAGGCGTCCTTCCAAGCATATAAATCTTTGTTTTTCAGTGCCCTAGCAACTGTAGCAAGTAAAATCGGCAAACCTGCGCATCCTTTGGCTACTTGAGCAGCAACAGGCTGTACACTAGGATTTTTAACAGTAACCCCCACCATCTTTTCGAAAAAATTCCATGCTTCTCTTTCAGGCAAAACTTGAATCGGGAAATTTCTGTTTGCGCCCATCTCGCGACACAGCACATATTCATTTCTTGAAGACATGAGTATCTTGCATCCTTCATGATCGCTCCCTGAAGGGATTCCAACATCCTCCAATTTAAGTTCTTTCCAAATATCATCAAGAATTACAAGTACTCTAGTCACTTTCTTCAATCTCTCGTATAGTTGACTTGCCCTTCCTCTATCAGTCTCTGCATCCAATCTGAGTCCTAGCCCATCTGCTATTTCACCTTGAACTCTTCTGATGTCTGGAGTCTGTGAGACACCTGCCAGAACCACCTCATCGAACAGCCTACCCTCCTTGACTTGCTCAGCAACCTTCTTCACAAGTGTGGTCTTCCCCACACCACCCATCCCATATACCCAACCATGTTCACGTCACCATCCTTCAATGCATCCACAATATCATTTAATACAGAATTTCTTGATTCAAAGGCCTCATAATCCTTGACAGGCCCTATACCCGATGGAGCAGGACGGTAAGAAACTCCATCAAATTTCCCTTTTTCCTGGAGATCAACAATAACCGTCAACTCCTTCTTCGCTGCTTTACCCAACCGATAGCGTATCTTTAGATCAGGACACAAACCCATGAAGCACTTCTTACTTGATTCATCTCCAACAACACCACCTCCCCCTTCAATGACCCCATCAACACTTCCCAGCCAGTTCAAAACTTCAGCTTCAATCTCTTCCCCATTCCTTCTAGCCTCCTCTATAGAATGAATCATCCTTGTTTTTGCATCTGTCAGCTTCTCAACTTCATTTTTTAAGTTCTGAATATTGGTATTACAATCAAGTACATAACCAATCTGTCTCTTAATGGGAACAACTAACAGCTCAGCAACTTTGGCTACAATAGAAATCAAAATTTCCATGTCCAATGAAACTTAACTCTTCTTCTTGTCTGGAATCAAGCAATCAAGGAGCTGCAATGAACAAATTCAATCAAAAGGAGAGTTTTCAAATCTTCAGGAACTAAATCAGAAATGAACAGCAAAAGGATTTCTTTGTTGCAAGTCAACTAACATTAATAAAGCAAAAACAACACAAATAATAAACAAGCAGCAAAGCAGAGGCTTTTCAGAAGCATAAAGTAACAAAGAAAGAAAGCAATCAAGATGAAAACCAAATTAGCATCAAGGGGTCTCTGGAATCAAGTGATAAAAATAGAAAAAAGGAAGAGTCCTTAAGTAAGCATACCTCTTGGTTTCTGCTAATCAACAGAGCAGTGACTTCAGACCAGTGAGCAGAGGTGAGAGGTGCATGGGACATTGAATTCGAGACAACATGTGGGTTGCCAGGATAGGGAAGGAGTGGGAGCCACCTCAATCATGGCAAAGATGCCAGCCTGGCCTCAGTCACTTGACAGAACACGACACACACGCACACAATAGGAGAAGGAAAGAAGTACAGAACAAGAAGATGCTTCTTTAGAATTTTCACAATACTTGAAAGCTTATATTTTGTTACTGAGTAACTCAGTAACTTTGCTTACCATGTTATCATTTCTTGTTTTCTGAGCAAGTACCCTGTTAACATTAGATTAATGGAAGGGAATATATTTAAAAATATATTTTTAAATTTTTAATTTTTTTATTGTTTTTTACAATATTTTTTTATTTAAAAAATATATTAAAATAATTTTAAATTTGGTACGAGAGAGGGAAGAAAGACCTCCTAAATTTAATAATATATTTAAAATCCAAGTCACACTTGTCTAAAGATTAGAAAGGTATTTGTTTTATTCCTCAATTTAAATTTTAAGATTTATTTTAAAAAAAAATACTGGAGCCAATATATGAAAAAACGTGTTTTTAAAATTGCTTATATATATATATATATATAAAAAATCTAATTTCGTGGGAAAAAAACCAATAATGTTCTTGGTTGAGGGTCGGCTAAGAAAAGAAATGGAGTTCTTGGCTGAGCTGGACCAATCAAGATTCATGGTGGCAAATAGTATAAATTGGGCTGTGCATTGACCGCCTTGATGTACATCTTACATATAAAGGAAATTGGTTGCTTCCAAATTACAGCTCACTATCGCACGTGTCATGACGCTAGAAAAGGCATTAATATGCTTGTCCTGTGTTGAAAAACTAGATTTCAGTTGTACGAAGGTGAACTTCCTCTTTATTCTTCTTCTTCTTCTTCTTTTTTCTTTTTTATATAATAACCACTAAAAATTATATCTTTTTTTATTATACTGAATGTGGAATTTTTCAAGATTTAGAAAATCTAAATAAAAAATAATAGTAGAAAGTGTCTCACTTCAAATGGTATTTGGAAGACTAATTTTTTTTTTTTCCAAAAAGTAATTAAATTAAATTTAAAAAAAAAAAAACCAAAATCAAACTGAAATTAGTTCAAACCAACCAATTTCGGTTCGGTTTTTTTAGAAAAAAATTGGTTCAAACTGGTTTGATTCAGTTTTTTTTTCTGTTTTTTTTTTAATTTGGGTTCAGTTTAGTTCGGTTTGATTTTTTTCTATTTTAAACTTATAAAACTGAAACCAAACCTGTCGGTTTTTTTCAAAATTTTAATCAATTTTTTTTTTATTATTATTTTATTATTTTTTAAATTTAATTAATTTTTCAGTTTATCATTTCTAATAATAGCCAGTGATAACAGAAGACATTTTCTTTGTATCTTCTTCCATATCTTCCACGAGATCAAATCAATTTCTCGGAACACCTATCACATCAAATTAGTGGATAATAATAATAATAATAATAATAATAATATAATAAATACCTATCACATCAGCACACCTATGACATCAATTTTTTATGAATATGATGTAATCTTGTTCTTTTCTTTGATGCTATCTTTTACTTTTACATTAATATCGTAGAGGAGAGAGATAAAATGCTAAAAAGAATTTCTTTATAAATCTAAATATCTCCTTTTTATACAATATTTATTTAATGGCTCCTTTTTTATTTGGTATTTATCTACTAGTAGAATATTTAATTCATTAAAAACCCACTTAATTCAACAAAAAAACCCACTAAAAAAAAAACCCCAACCATCAACTTAAATGTAATGTCAAGACTAGCATGATGTATCATGCTAATAATTATGGTTTTAAAAAATAAATTAATCTTTTTTATAAATTATAGTTTTTTTAAAACCAAGTTTAAGGAGAATTTTAAATTATCTATTGATTAATTAAATACTTTCAAATATATAATTATAATAAAATACAAATCACACTGAACTACCACACAAAAACATTTAAAGCTTTAATCTACTATATAGTTAAATGATGGTGAAGAAGGAGGTAGAAAAATGATTTAGCTACCTTTCGTTTCTTAGATAATATGAAATTAATTTATTTATTTAGTCGATTCAGTGTCTCATCCAAGGAAGAAAATCAATTTAGTGCAAAGAAAACATAATTATTTATCTTTAAGAACAGTCGTTGAAAACATCTAATTACCTACCATATTGACTTAGCCAGAAAGAAACAATCTGAGCAGCCTCACAAAGAAGCGTTTTAGTCATCCGTGTTGACATTTCGAGTGGTTTCTTGAGCTAGCCTTGTGGGCTCGGTCCAGGGCTTAGAAAATTTCCAGATGAGGTTCTCACCTTGTTCCATAAATGTACGGTAACCTCAGTATTCCTTGTCTCAGTTACCCGATATTTTTCAGATTGTTTTCTTCTTTTTCTAGTGCCTCAGAAACCAGAAAGTTATGGCTTTAGCATTGCGTTTTCGTTGTGTTGCTGTTTTAGTTTTTCTGTTATCATCCCCAAGTGCACTTCCAGTGGTGAAGGTGAAGGCAGCTGCTTTGGACCTTTTCACTGACAAGGAAGCACTGCTTTCGCTTAAATCTCAGGTAACCACTGATCCTTCAAATACTCTGTTCTCATGGAACAACAACTCCAGCCCCTGTAACTGGACTCGTGTTAGCTGCAACCAGGTGAATCAAAGGGTCGTTGGCCTTGATTTGTCTGGCCTTAGATTAACAGGTTCCATTAGCCCAAACATTGGAAACCTACCCTTCCTTCGCTCACTCCATCTACAAGGGAACCAATTTACAGGACTTATTCCTGATCAACTTGGTGTTCTTTCCCGTTTGAGCGTCCTTAATATTAGCTTTAACAGCATCAATGGTCCAATACCTTTGAACATAACCAAGTGCTTAAATCTCCAGATCCTGGACTTGATGCAGAATGAGATCTCAGGAGCAATTCCTGAGGAACTCAGCAGCCTAAAAAGCCTTGAAATCCTCAAGCTGGGTGGAAACAAGCACTTTTGAAGTATTGCACCAACATTTGGGACACCCTCAAGCATCTACTTTACAATTATTGAAGAATAAAGGATTTGTTAATGTCCTAGGAGCTTCAAAACCACAACTAACAGGAAAATGACTTCATATTTTTGTGCAAAAGGTATAAATATACATCAGGTATCATGCCTTTACACTTCTCTGGAGTTCCTTTATTTTTTGTGCTGAAGCATTGATGACTACTATTTATTTAATCAATTGCCTTCCTACATCAGCACTCAGCTTTGGAACACCATATTTTAAGTTGCATAAAACACAACTAACATACACTAGTTTAAGGGTTTTTGGCTCAAAATGCTTTCCTTACACATAGGACCCAAAGAAAAATAAGTTTGATCCCAAGACAATTCCATGTGTTTTTGTCGGATACAAGGACAAATACAAAGGCTATAAATGCTTCAAGCCTACGAGTAGAGATTTTTTTTTATGTCACACACCATGTTGTGTTTGATGAAATGATGTTTCTTTATAAAGAGTCGAGATCTATCAAGAAGACTCCTAGGAATTCTGACACCATGTCAGTCGTTGATTCCTGGTTGCCTTGAAGACGGTCAAGAAGACTCCTAGAGAGATAATGTTGATATTAATTCCTAGAGAGATAAAGTATTTCATCCTCATAAATGGATCAGAGATAAGGAAGTTTCTTTATGTGATTCTATCAACAAACAATAGAGAAAAAAACACTGGGTGACAAAAGATACAGCTGTTTTGATATTTGTGTATTCAAATGATTGAAAAATATTAAAAAAATTAATTTTTTTTAAAACGGGACTCGAAAAACATGGTACACGATGAATGTTAGAACTGGGCATCAAAATATCAATTGTTTTTGAAGAGTTCCAGCAATAAAGGATTACACAGTGCTTCCATAACGAAAGGATTTAGAAGATCAATGCAAGATATTCTCAGCTACTAACAGTTGTCAACAAGTCGATCAAGACAAATACGTACTAGTTTATTTATAATTAATTGGGACTTGTAACATTAATGAACGTCTCTTTTTTTTTCTTTTCTTTTTTTTTTTTAAAAAAAGAATAAAAATCTAGTAAAAACCAATAATAATAAAAAAAAGTCTCTAACAGCGAAATCTAATTTTTCTCTCTCAGCTAACCATGGTTTTTTGTATAGAAAAAATATCTCAATGGAAGTGTATTATATATTGGCAAAGACTGAATGTCTGAGGTCTATAGTGACATTGGCATTATTAGTTATATAGCAGAGATAAAGAGAGACATTGATAGTCTGTACGTACATCAGTACATGCATGGTTTGGATAAGCCAAGCAAATAGAGATGACGTTTTTTTTTAGAAATGTTTTGGTAATAATTTAGGGATGTTGTGATAGCAAAGAAGATGTGTGATCTTTTTTCACCCACAAAGATTCAGATATCAGATAAGGCTGTGAATTTAATTTTAAAAAAATGGATTTTAATATCACCGATATTCAAGTTTAACCAGATTAATTATAAATTAAATTTGAGACATATCCTAACTAAAATATTCCAGGTACAAAAAACACCGAATTATCAACCAAGCAAGAATTAATAACAGTGAGCCAAAACCATTTGATGCCTGTAGCACGACAATTCATAATTAATTCATTTCATAGTTGATAGATCTTTTGGGTTGATATATATATCCATGATAATATTCTTTTATTTTAGATGATAAGAATATTCTCCTCTCAATTCTTCACCCATCAAATCGAAGGCCATCCTTTCAAACTTCAACTAATAAATATCCGTATTCAAATTGGTGCCATAACACTATATTTTTTTTCTACAGTTTCTTTAAAGATTTAATTCATAAATGAGAACGTGGGATATGGATGGAGGTGTTTCCTCTTGCATTGGAAATGATTAGGCCGACCGTTATTTTAGGCAGCTAACACAACTGTTGTGAGGATGTTATTAATACCCTGTAGACTTTCCATAACTTCTCACTTCCATGCCTTAAGGTTCTCTCTCCCTTTGTGCTCATCCATTTACAATTCTATGTACTGTAGTCTTTCTTCTCAAAAATATTATATTATTAATATATATATCATGATGAGCTTTTGCAAGAAAAGTGTTCACTCGTTTTTAGATCTTACAAACCATCCCAATATTAGTGTTAGTAGTATTGGTGCTGAAAAGCCTTCCTGCAAATGTCAAGGTGTTAATTTGCAGTTCTACATATGGATCAGGACTAGGGTTTATCACAGGTCGGATAATGTTTTTTAACAAAAAAAAAAATATACAAGTTTTTTAAAAATGTTTTTATTGTTATTTAAATTTTAATTATAAATCAAAAGATTTACACATGCATTTAATTAAATACTTTGAGAACCATTTTGTGCCAATAACTGTAAAAACTAAAATGTTCATGCGTCAATTAGACTTGTCTCATTGTAGGTCAATTATTTTTTTTTAACACAAAATAATTAATGTATAAATGTTATTGACGTGTTTTTTGATATCAGATAAGAAATATAACCGTGAATCAAGAAATCGATACTTATATATAATAAATTGTAGTAAATATCATGTGTTAATAAAATATAAAGAAATAAAAAAACGTATTCTACATATAATAGTTTAAAAAAAATGTAAAGAAAAATTATAAAAAAATAAAGATAAAAACAAAAAAATAGTACAGTGATAAACCAAGTATTGTGATAAATATTTAAAGTATAAAAATAATATTTTTTTAAAAAAGTGTTCTACATATAATAGTTTTAAAAAAAAAATGTAAAGATAAATTATAAAAAAATAAAGATAAAAACAAAAAAATAATACAATGATAAACCAAGTATTGTGATAAATATTTAAAGTGTAAAAAATAATATTTTTAAAAAAAATTGTAAGGAAAAAAATAAAGAAATATTAAAAAAAAGGATAAAAAATGGTGATAAATAAATCAAATATAAAATGATAAAAATAACAAGTATAAAAAAAAATATTGAAAAAACTTGTTTTCTAAAAAGAAAAAACCCAAAAATTACAATTTTTACCACAAAAAAATTAACAAAATTTACAATTATAATATTTTTACATGAAAACACCATTTATTTATAGTAATTGTAAATCAAGGTTTGGGTAGAGTTTTGCTATTTATAGTATTGTATTTTACATTACACAGTTTTGACGATGAATTATGAAGATCATTAATTGATTTCTCCTGCTCCTCTCTTCTTCATCTCCCTCCTTTCTTCCTTTCTCTCCTTTTACTTCCAACTCTAGCAGCTGCACAGGGATCGAACCCATCGGTGGAGCAAGCATGTATCTCAAGCTTTTACGATGATGAACTTTCAGCAATTTATCAACTTAAATGTAATGTCAAGACTAGCATGATGTATCATGCTAATAATTATGGTTTTAAAAAAATAAATTAATCTTTTTTATAAAATTATAGTTTTTTAAACCAAGTTTAAGGAGAATTTTAAATTATCTATTGATTAATTAAATACTTTCAAATATATAATTATAATAAAATACAAATCACACTGAACTACCACACAAAAAACATTTAAAGCTTTAATCTACTATAATAGTTAAATGATGGTGAAGAAGGAGGTAGAAAAATGATTTAGCTACCTTTCGTTTCTTAGATAATATGAAATTAATTAATTTATTTAGTCGATTCAGTGTCTCATCCAAGGAAGAAAATCAATTTAGTGCAAAGAAAACATAATTATTTATCTTTAAGAACAGTCGTTGAAAACATCTAATTACCTACCATATTGACTTAGCCAGAAAGAAACAATCTGAGCAGCCTCACAAAGAAGCGTTTTAGTCATCCGTGTTGACATTTCGAGTGGTTTCTTGAGCTAGCCTTGTGGGCTCGGTCCAGGGCTTAGAAAATTTCCAGATGAGGTTCTCACCTTGTTCCATAAATGTACGGTAACCTCAGTATTCCTTGTCTCAGTTACCCGATATTTTTCAGATTGTTTTCTTCTTTTTCTAGTGCCTCAGAAACCAGAAAGTTATGGCTTTAGCATTGCGTTTTCGTTGTGTTGCTGTTTTAGTTTTTCTGTTATCATCCCCAAGTGCACTTCCAGTGGTGAAGGAAGCACTGCTTTCGCTTAAATCTCATGTAACCACTGATCCTTCAAATACTCTGTTCTCATGGAACAACAACTCCAGCCCCTGTAACTGGACTCGTGTTAGCTGCAACCAGGTGAATCAAAGGGTCGTTGGCCTTGATTTGTCTGGCCTTAGATTAACAGGTTCCATTAGCCCAAACATCGGAAACCTATCCTTCCTTCGCTCACTCCATCTACAAGGGAACCAATTTACAGGACTTGTTCCTGATCAAATTGGTGCTCTTTCCCGTTTGAGTGTCCTTAATATTAGCTTTAACAGCATCAATGGTCCAATACCTTTGAACATAACCAAGTGCTTAAAGCTCCAGATCCTGGACTTGATGTAGAATGAGATCTCAGGAGCCATTCCTGAGGAACTCAGCAGCCTAAAAAGCCTTGAAATCCTCAAGCTGGGTGGAAACAAGCTCTGGGGTACGATCCCGCCATCTTTTGCAAACATTACCTCTCTTCTCACCCTAAATTTAGCCACCAATAATCTTGGCGGAATGATCCCTGACGATTTTGGTCGTTTTAAGAATCTAAAACATCTAGACCTTAGTATCAATTATCTCACCGGCAATGTTCCTCTATCCCTGTACAACATTTCTTCTTTGGTTTTCCTCGCTGTTGCTTCAAACCAACTGCGAGGTGAAATCCCAGTTGATGTTGGAGATAGACTCCCAAATCTTTTGAACTTCAATTTTTGCATCAACAAATTTACTGGTTCAATTCCATGGTCTTTGCATAATCTTACAAACATACAGAGCATCCCGTATGGCACACAATCTTCTGAGTGGATATGTGCCATCAGGACTTGGAAATCTTCCTGAATTGCAAATGTATAACATTGGCTACAATCAGATAAAAAGTTCTGGTGATGAGGGTCTCAATTTTCTCACTTCTTTCATAAACAGTAGCTATCTTAACTTTCTTGCCATTGATGGCAATCTTCTGGAGGGTCTCATTCCGGAATCCATTGGAAATCTCTCGGGTTCTCTTAGAAGTTTATACTTGGGGGGGGAATAGAATATATGGAAGGATACCTGCCTCAATCAGACATCTTAGAAGCTTGGCGTTGCTAAATATAAGCTATAATTATGTTTCTGGTGAGATTCCACCAGAAATTGGCGAGCTTACAAATCTGCAAGAGTTGCATTTGGCTGCAAAATAAGATATCGGGCAGAATTCCAAACTCCCTTGGAAAGCTCCAAAAACTGAATGAAATTGATCTATCTACTAACGACTTGGTAGGAAGTCTGGCCACAACTTTTGTTAATTTCCAGCAATTGGTGTCCATGGATCTATCCAGCAACAGGCTCAGCGGAAGCATACCGAAAGAAATTTTCAGTCTCTCCAGTTTGAGTGCAACTCTGAACCTGTCAGTAACCAGCTAACAGGTTCTTTTGCCTCAAGAGATCAAGGGGCTCGAAATGCTGCCGCTGTTGATTTTTCTCACAATCATTTGTCTGGAAGCATCCCAGATACAATTGGAAGCTGGAAGAGTTTGGAGAAGTTATTCATGGAAAATAATATGTTCTCTGGAGTCATTCCAGGTACTCTAGGCGACGTGAAGGGTTTTGGAGATCCTTGACCTCTTCTTCGAACCAAATATCAGGCATAATACCCAATAATCTTGAAAACTTGCAGGCCCTTCACTTGTTGAACCTCTCATTCAACGACCTTGAAGGACTTCTTCCTAAGGAAGGAGCCTTTATAAATCTCTCTAGAATTCACGTGGAAGGGAATTCGAAGCTCTGCCTGGATCTAACTTGTTGGAACAATCAACATCGGAAAAGAACATCCACTGCAATTTATATTGTCATTGCCAGCATAGCCACAGTTGCAGTATGCTCAGTGATAGCAGTTTTGCTGTGTGTAAGGAAAAGAAAAGGGAAAATTATGCCAAGGGCAATATTCAATTAAGCTTCAGCATCCCACAATCACTTATAGAGAGCTTCGTAAAGCAACTGGGAGTTTTTGACACTGGAAAATCTGATAGGGAATGGCAGTTTTGGTTCAGTCTACAAAGGTGAAACTTGGAGATGGGACTGTTGTTGCAGTGAAGGTGCTTGACATCGAGAAGTACGGATCCTGGAAGAGTTTTTTTGGCTGAATGTGAGGCTTTGAAGAACGTAAGGCATCGGAATCTTATTAAACTCGTCACCTCATGCTCAAGTATAGATGTGAAGGGTTTCCAATTTGTGGCTTTGGTTTATGATTACATGCGTAATGGGAGCTTGGAAGAATGGATTAAGGGAAGCAAAAGGCTATTAGATGGAGGCTTGTTGAATATTTTGGAGAGGTTAAATGTGGCAATCGATGTTGCTTGCGCTGTGGATTACCTGCACCATGACTGTGAAATTCCAGTAGTGCACTGTGATTTTGAAACCAAGTAATGTGCTTTTTGACAAAGACATGACTGCAAAGGTGGGAGACTTCGGTTTGGCTAAATTGCTGGCAGAGAGAGGAGCTGACCAACAGCCAATAACTTGCACAGGTGGCCTCAGGGGCTCTATAGGATACATTCCTCCAGGTTAGCAAATCAACTTGATCTTGGAATCTCAATTGTTGTTTGAACAGTGTGTTTCCTTGCATGCGCCTCTGTTCTTACTTGTGTCTATAGATCACTTGTGTTTATACAGATCCTTTACTTTATTGCATTTGAGATGTATGGACATGTTCTTTGCAGAATACGGTTTAGGATTGCGGCCATCAACTCCGGGAGATGTTTACAGCTATGGAGTTATGCTGCTGGAGCTGTTCACAGGGAAGAGCTCAACACACGAAATCTTTTCTGGAGGTTCAAGCATAATCAAGTGGGTGGAATCAGCTTTTCCTGCTAGCATAGAACAAGTAGTGGACCCTGAGCTGTTCACAGGGAAGAGCCCAACACATGAATGTTTGATTACTATCCTTGGTGTCGGGCTATCCTGCACGGTTGATTCTCCTGATCGGAGAACTAACATGAGGGACTCTCTTCTCAAACTGAAAACGGCTAGAGACACTCTTCTCAACCACCGCTTGACCACAAACCAGATCTTGACTTGGAAGCTGGAATTGGCAGTAGCAGCATGATGATGAGTTTTTGAGGAACAATAGTGTTATTGATAAGCTTGTTTAATTGTTTCTCTGTTATATTTTATTTGGTTGTTATTATATACTCTAGATTTAAACTTTATTTATATAGAAAATAACCTTTTAAGATTTGCCAACTTATAAAATTATGAAATTTATGATATTTTTAATATATTTTTTGACAATAGATTCTTCGACTAATTTATGCCATATAGGCAAAGAAAAATAATAAATAAAAAAAAATCCCTTCTCATTTCACCCTTTAATGAAAAATCCCTAAAAATGTACATCCCACCTTCATCCCCTCCCCACTCTTTCTTTACCAATTAAATAGCTTCCCTTCATCTCCTCCCTCTATGTGCCGAACACAAAAAATAAGAGATAACCACCTCAGAAAACCATACCCCCACGACACAAACCTCCTTCCTTTCTCTCTCACTTAATAGTTTATATATATATATAAATAATAATAAAATTATTTTTAAAGTATTTTTTTATTTAAAAATATATCAAAATAATAATTTTTATTTTATTTTTTAAATTAATGTTCGATGTGAACATATTAAAATAACCCAAAAATATTAAAATATTAATTTTAAACTAAATAATTTATTTTTTAAAAAATATATTACCCAACTATAACGAGAAACTCCTTACCTAAAAAAAAAAAACTTCAAAAAAGAATCATGAAGAATTTGATGATATAAAATTGGGCTCCATATTCAGTCTCAGGACAACATTTGTTAGCGCATTTTTCCTGAAAGAACTCTTATTTCTTGGAAAATCAAAATACATACAGTAGTGTTCAGGTCCTTTGGTAGAATCAAAATATTGAGTTATTGCCTCCATATACTTGGCTTAAGTATTTACTGGGCGACTTGCAAGTAGAGCTTAATTGTAATTTTTATCCCGTCAATTTCATATTTAATATTTACTTGATTTTGAATTTATTTTAATTTATCAAAGCTCAAACCAATCCATTACGGTGAGAAGAAGCCTTATATGTATCGTGAAGAGAGCACAACAACTCTCTGCGTCTACCTATGGCAAACGCCAGTCCTTTAATTTAGCATGACGTGGCTTCCAAGCACAACAGTTATAAGGTAATTACAACAAAAATCCTAACGATGTTTTTGTTTCCAATTCCAGGCCTCGTCCTTCTTCTTCCCTAGGTGAACGTAGGACGACACCTACAGAAAAAGAGATGTATCGTGAAGATAAGTGTCAATACGTACTATGATGTCAATGGTCATTTTGCAAAAATATAATGGTGGCCGCTTAAGAAAGCAACAACACAGTCTAATATTCCTCAAGCACTAGCAGCCCTCATGTTAGATAACATTGTAGCTAATATAGAATGGACACCAAACACTGTGCATCCATTCATATGACATGTAAGGTAGATGTACTTATTAATCTTAGAAACTATAAGGGAACAAATGATGTTATAATTGGAGATGGTTCATCATTGCAAATTAATGGTATAGGTGATACAAATATAAAACAGATGATCATTATGTTACCATTAAAAAATATTTTATTTGTTCTTGAATTAACAAGAAATCTACTATCATTCAATCAATTAACAACTCAGCATCCTGTACATTGTGAATTTTCTGATGAGAATTTTTGTGTTAATGACAGAACAACAGGGCAAAAATTGATGCCAGGAGCATGTAGAGGGGACCTTTACCAGAACACCATATTTTAAGTTGCATAAAACACAAACTAACATACACTAATTTAAGGGTTTTTGGCTCAAAATGCTTTCCTTGGACCAAAAGAAAAATAAGTTTGATCCCTAGACAATTCCATGTGTTTTTGTCGGAAAAGGACAAATACAAAGGCTATAAATGCTTTAAGCCTACGAGTAGAGATTTTTTTATGTCACACCATGTTGTGTTTGATGAAATGATGTTTCTTTATAAAGAGTCGAGATCTATCAAGAAGACTCCTAGGAATTCTGACACCATATCAGTCGTTGATTCCTGGTTGCCTTGAAGACGGTCAAGAAGACTCCTAGAGAGATAAGGTTGATCTTAATTCCTAGAGAGAAGGTATTTAATCCTCATAAATGGATCAGAGATAAGGAAAGGAAGTTTCTGTTTGTGATTCTATCAACAAACAATAGAGAAAAAAACACTGGGTGACAAAAGATACAGCTGTTTTGATATTTGTGTATTCAAATGATTGAAAAATATTAAAAAAATTTAAATTTTTTAAAACAGGACTCGAAAAATGGTACATGATGAATGTTAGAACTGGGTATCAAAATCACAAATTTTTTTGAAGAGTTCCAGCAATAAAGGATTACACAGTGCTTCCATAACGAAAGGATTTAGAAGATCAATGCAAGATATTCTCAGCTACTAACAGTTGTCAACAAGTCGATCAAGACAAATACGTACTAGTTTATTTATAATTAATTGGGACTTGTAACATTAACGAACGTCTTTTTTTTAAAAAAAAAAAAAAAGAATAAACATCCAGTAAAAAACAATAATAAAAAAAAAGTCTCTAACTGCGAAGTCTAATTTTTCTCTCCTAGCTAACCATGTTTTTTTGTATAGAAAAATATCTCAATGGAAGTGTATTATATATTGGCAAAGACTGTGAATGGCTGAGGTCTATAGTGACATATATTGGCATTATTAGTTATATAGCAGAGATAAAGAGAGACATTGATAGTCTGTACGTACATGCATGGTTTGGATAAGCCAAGCAAATAGAGATGACGTTTTTTTTTAGAAATGTTTTTGGTAATAATTTAGGGATGTTGTGATAGCAAAGAAGATGTGTGATCTTTTTTCATCACAAAGATTCAAATATCAGATAAGGCTGTGATAAGTTTTAAATTATCATGAATTTAATTTAAAAAAATTGGATTTTAATATCACCAATATTCAAGTTTAACCAAATTAATTATAAATTAAATTTGAGACATATCCTAACTAAAATATTCCAGGTGTAAATAACAGCTCTCACTCCCTCTATCTCTACTAAGATTTATTTTGAACGTTTCCCGTCTTGGCTCGATTACCAAGATCTCATAAAGGCTTTCTCAAAGATTAGTCCTATCACCAACCTCTTTGTTTCCAGGAAAAAAACAAAACGAAGGAGATGGTTTGGTTTTGTATCTTTCTTCTCCCATTTAGAAGATATAGACCTTTGTGATAGATTGAACCTTGTATGGTTCGACTTTTTCAAAATTCATGCAAACCTAACAAGATTTCAAACACCTATAGATTCCAAGGAAAAGACAGTCCCCTCCACAAAGCCAGAAATCAAAATCCCACCCAAACTAGCCCTTAGAGACAACAGGACCTTTGTTGAAGCTCTTTTGGTCCAACAACCATCAAAGAAGACTGTTGTTGCTACCCAATTTTTGACCCATGTTTTGATATATTTTCAAAAAATCCAAAAAAAATTGAGAAAAACAAAGAAAATCCAAAAAATATGTTTTTAATATATTTTCGTCATTTTAGCATCTTCAACGTCGTCTAAAAAAGAATTTAAATTGTTAAAAGTTGTTCCAACGCGTTCGACTTTTCACGCGTTATTTTTAAATCATTGATTTTCCGCATTTGAGTCGACGTTGATATTGCTCGTTTTCAAAAAATACAAAAAAATAAGAAAAATCAAAATTTACAAAAAGAAAGAAGTTGAGGGACCAAGTTGAAAAACCTAGCAACATTTTGCCTATAAATACTGGTTTTCTCAACACATTCAAGGGGGGGCAATTTTGAAATATCAGAAAATACAAAAAAAATAACATAACCCTAAACCTATCTCTACCAAGCCTGCAGCCCCCCTTCCCCCCTTGGTTTTAATTTTTCTACAGGCGCCGGCCACAAACCAAAGCCAAACAGCCCTTCCCTCAGCTTCTACCCACGCTGTTCCCCCAGATTTTTCGCCTTTTCCAGCCACCACAACCGGTTCTCCCCTCCTTTCCCCCAGCAGCCTGATTCAATCTTCTCCCCATTTCTCAACCAGCACCGCCCCCCTACAGCTCATGAACCGGCCTGCCTGATTCGGTTTCTTCTTCCTTCAGCCACTCCCCAAGCAGACCGGCGTCCCTTGAACCGACCTTCAGCCTCCCCATTTCATTATCTCCCTCTCACAATCGGTTCCTCACCAGAGCTTCCTCTCCATTCATCAACACAGCCCTGCCAAAAACCCATTGCCCAGAACACATTTTCCAGCACCTAAACGAGCACCCCACTTCAGATCGCCTCCCCACTTCCCGATCTCCTCCATTCGGCTTCCAATAGCAGCGGCCAGAACAACGGCGCTGCCACCACTAGAGACCCAGCGGCCTTCACTCCTTCCGTCTCTTTCCCCACAGCAGCCAACCCAAGACCAGCGGGAACACCGCAACAGCCACAGACCAGCGGCGCTTCTTCAGCCAGCAACTGCGCAGCCGTTGACCGAGACCACACATCCGGCCGCCTGAAGCAGAGGAGAAGAAGAAGAAGAAACACACGGACTGATATGCAGATAAAAGCAGATCCGAAACCGAGACGAAGAGAAGGAGAAGCAGATCCGAAGAAGGAGAGGGGATGAACTGCAGATCTGAAAAGAAAGAACAAAAAAAAACAGATTTGAAAAACTAAGAAAAAAACTTAAAATCGACTGCCCTTGCTGTGTTTTTTTTGGATTTGCAGGTGAAGAGATCGAAGAGAGGAGGAAGCATTACAGCCCCCCCTCACGCTGCCTGATTTTCGGGGCGGCGCGTGAGCCCACGCGCCGCCAGTCACGGCGGTGCGTGGGGTCCACGCGCCGCTACTGTTCGGGCAGCCTAGAACTGTTCCTGAAGGGTTTCCCAGTACTGTTATGGATTGTTTAGGGACCATTTTGTAAATTTTAAAGTTTTAATGTAATTTTTGTTTATTTATTTTAAATTTATAGTATGTGAATGTATAAGAAAAAAAAGAAGAAAAGAAAAGAAAATAATAATAACAAAGGGGATGTGTGTGTTGGTGTATTTTTTATTTATTTATTTTAAATTTGTATTTGTATTTGTATTTGTATTTTGTGGATGTAAAAGAAAAGAAAAAGAAAAGAATAAAAATAGTGAAAGTGTATGTGTGTGTTTGTATTTTGTTTTATTTATTTGTATATATTTTTAATGATAAAATTGCAAATATATTAAGAAGAATTTAATATTTTGATTGGATCACGGTTAAGAATTATTAACTTATACGTAAGTGATTATTTCTAATTTCCGATGAAAAGACAATTATTAAAACTTCTTTAACACGTGTATGTGTGTGTTTGTATTTTGTTTTATTTATTTGTATATATTTTTAAGGATGAAATTGCAAATACATTAAAGAAGAATTTAATATTTTGATCGGATCACGGTTAAGAATTATTAACTTATACGTAAGTGATATTTCTAATTTCCGAAGAAAAGACAATTATTAAAACTTCTTTAACACGTCAAAGCCACGAAGCAGCTTACCTCAGGTAGGGTGCGTTAGGGGTGCTAATACCTTCCCTAACCACAACCAGTCCTTTACCCGCGAATCTCTGACAAGACCAGTACATCCGGTTTCCTAGTAGCCCGAAATCAATTACTAGGTGGCGACTCCAATGAACCAAATTCAAGCAAACGCAATAAACGAGATTTAAATCGCCAGCCGATGCCGCGCGCTGATTGATGATTTTTTTGGGGTGCGACAACTGTGATGCATGAGTCTACTCAGGATGACAAGGAATGGCTATTGAGAAGTCTAGTCGGTTCTATAGCCACAGAAGTGGACTATGCAAAACTGGAGCATATGGTTTTGAAAACTGTCAAGAAGGCAATTGGATTTCGCTTCCTAGGAGCAAGTCAAGCAGTTATCACCTTTACAGACAGAGAGACTATGGAGAAAGAGTTAACAAATAGTAGCTCTGCCTTGACAAACTACTTCTCTAGTATCAAACCATGGAAGAGGGAAGTAAAAGCAGTGGATAGATTTGTTTGGGTGTCTATTATGGGACTTCCTCTAATTGGCTGGAACCGAAGATGTATTGAATCAATGGTTGAAGATGCAGGCAAGATGATTGGTTATGATATTACAAGTGTGAGTCAAGGTTCACTTATGGGAGTCAAGGTTCTTTTGTGCACAACCTCTTTCACGACTTTAAACAAACAGCTTTCACTGATTCTAGACGGAGAGGAATTTGATATATCAGTCATGGAAATGAAGCCAGGTTTTAGCCCCCTGCTTACCACAATTAAATACTCAATGGATACATCAGGCACTGAAGAATCAGATGAAGAGTCATGCAGTAAAATCACACCTCCAGAAGAGTTTCCGCCAGCCAGTATAAATGAACCAGAAGCTGACCGAACCTCAACAGAGCAACAGGATAAGGACATGCAAAATGACCCCTCTCATTCTCTGCACAAGATACACTGAATCACTCAACAACTTAGACCAAACTGACACAACATACAAAACCTTCTGCCTCTTTCCTGAAACTAAGGAAACACACAAGCTACAAACAAAAAACCAGCAACTGCACATTGCCTCTCACCAATTGTCCTCTATAGAGCCATGCTACGACACCATTAAGGAAAAAATTCAAGTGGCAGAAACCAGCTACAGCAACTCAGATGACTCAGCATTAATATCCTTTTCGAGAGTGGGCCTCGATAAAAAACAAACACAAACTAAATCCTCCTTTGTCCAAGTTACAAGGCCTACCCCAAAACTAACCAGACCCATGATACTAGCACAAAGCCGGAGCCACAATACACATCAGCAATCTTTCTCTGCCTTCATACGTGACCTAGTAGAACCACAAGAAGTAGTGGAAATGGAGTTGGAAGGAAAAATGAAAGATAAGAAGCTTAGAAGAGCTAGAAGGGTTGCGCCTAAATCTTCTTTCAACAAAAAGAAGAATGTGTTGAAAGTTAAATCATTTGCAGCTCATATACCTAATGGAGCACCCAACCTTTTTGCAATGAAGGTAACCAACACCTAAAACAACACACCTCTACAAGACACCACACCATCCCCTGTTATTAAGTCATCCGGCATTGGAAAGAACCATAACTATGCCTCCACGGATGATGAAACCAGTGTCATGCATCTCCATTTACCACCTCTGTTGAACCCTCAAAGCAACCCACAAACATTTTCAGATGCAACCAATGAAAACACAAACGAGAAAAACAGCAAAACAAGAAAACTGAAGTTGTTGCAAGCCAGTGGTAGTGTTGCTAACACTATGGAGGATTGTGATTCTTCCGACTCCTTAAACTCAGGAATCCAACAAGGAAATATTCAGTTTCAGATCACTTGTACGAAGCATCAAGACAATGGGTTTGACAGTGAAAAGGAGACTCAAGAAATGATACAAGATGCCGTGGCTCTAGGTTTGGGAAACCCGCAAGAACTAAAAGGGTTCAAAGAAGGAATAATGAGAAATATTGATAGAGAAGTTGATGAGTGGACATCAGTTAACCAGTTGTAAGTTCTCTATCTTGATAAGTCTAGGCTGCCTTGGTTTTTTGCCTTTTTTATGAATATCTTTGCTTGGAACAGCTGTGGTTTAGGCCTGTCACACAAGCAAAATTCAATCTCGAAATAGGCTTATAAAAAATAATATTGGCATCTGTTTTCTTTTAGAAATAAAGAAAAATAACTGTTGTGACTCCTTCATTAGAAATCTGTGAAATATTGCAACTGTCAAATGGGCTTTTCTAGAATCTATAGGGAAATCAGGAGGGATTATAGCAATGTGGGATAGCTCTGTCTTTGAAGTTTGCTCGGTAGAATTTGGGGGGCAGTGGATCAGCCTATGCGGCACGCATATTCCTTCTTCCTTTACTTGTATGATAATTGGTGTATATACTGCATCTTCAGTGAAGGATCGTGCTGATATGTGGGAAGAAATCACCACTCTTAAGTTTGCTTTCGAACTACCATTGGTGGTGCTAGGCGACTTCAACAAAACTCTACACGCTCATGAGAGAAGTAGTGGTCACCTCAATTCATCAGGTTCAACTTCATTCCACAAATTCATATCAGACTGTGAACTGGTTGAATTCAATTTGCAAGGGCATCGGTTCACTTGGTTTAGGGGTGGTTCTATGAACCGTATTGACAGAGCTTTCGCTTCCCCGGATTTTCAGCTACAGTTCCCGTCTCTATCTCTCTGCCGCTACCCTAGAGGGATGTCCGATCACTGTCAGCTGCTTCTCCAAAGCCCGGAGGTAGACTGGGGGTGGAAGCCGTTTCGTTTCATAAATTGCTGGCTGTCGCACCCTTCTTTCTTAACAGATTTTGAGGCCCTCTGGTCTGAAAGCTGCAAGGAATTTCCAGGTGAGTTTAGTTTGATTAAGAAGCTGGGGAACATGGGAAAAAAGCTGAGACAATGGAATAAATCCATTTTCGGGGATCAAAATCTAAAACTTGCAGACATCTAGAACTCAATCACAACACTTGAAAACTTAAGCGAATTGCGTCCCTTGTCTGAGACCGAAAAAACAAAGCTCTAGGGGCTGAATTCTGAGCAATGGGAGGTTAACAGAAGGGTGGAAGATATGTGGAGGCAAAAATCTCGTCAAAACTGGTGTAAAATAGGGGATAAGAACGCTCGTTTTTTTCACATATCAGTAAGTCTAAGGAAGGGCCGCAACTACATTAGTAAGATTGAACATAATGGCAGTCATCTAGTCTCCTCAAATGATATAAAAGAAGGCGCTGTCAACTTCTTCTCATCCTTGTTTCGCAAACCAACATGTAAAAGAATTGAAATGGGAGGCTCGGGGTTCTCTAAAATTTCAGAAGCCAAATCAATTTGGCTAGAAAGACCACCTTCAATGGAAGAAGTGAAGCAAGCTGTGTGGGACTGTGATGGTTCCAAAGCCCCTGGCCCCGATGGTTTCACCTTTTGTTTCTATAAAAAGGTATGGAATATCATCAGCTCAGAGGTTTTTATGCTGGTTAAAAGTTTTTTCAGAACTGGTAAACTTCCAAAGGGTATCAACTCTTCTTTTGTAACTCTGATTCCGAAATCAAAGGGGCCGAGCAGATTCTCCCATTTTCGTCCGATAAGCCTGATTCACGGGCTATACAAAATAGTGGCAAAGCTACTGTCCACTAGGCTTCGACATGTCATGCCAGATGTGATCAGTGTTAACCAGTCTGCATTTATTGCTGGGCGTCAAATTCTAGACGGGTTCATGATAGCAAATGAGGTTGTCCATGGTGTGCACAGCAAGAAGAAGCATGGCCTCTTACTGAAGGTAGATTTCCATAAAGCCTTTGACTCAATTTTATAGGAACATATTGACACAAGTATGGGATACATGGGTTTTGGCTCACATTGGAGGAAGCTGATATTCGAATGCTTATCCAATTCAAAATTAGCCATCTTGATAAACGGTTCTCCTAGTAGAGAATTTAGTTTGGAGAGGGGTCTCAGGCAAGGGGACCCACTCTCTCCATTCCTATTTGACATCGCAGTTCAGGGATTGACAGTTTTATTCAATAGGGCATCAGCTTCAGGTTACTTCAAAGGCTTACAGACTACCCCAGGACATTACTTAACTCATTTGCAATATGCCGATGACTCTCTGATTTTCTTACCAAATGATTTTCCCTCTCTTCTACATGCCAAGAGGATTCTACGTTGGTTTGAGATCATTTCCGGACTGAAAGTTAACTTCTATAAAAGCTTACTAATAGGTATCAACTTGGACAACGACTACACCTACACCTCTAGCCTGGCGAACTCAGTTTTCTGTCGTAGTGATACTTTCCCGGTTAGGTACCTTGGACTACCCCTTGAAGCCAATCCCAACAGACTCTCTACTTGGAAACCAGTGTTGTCCACTATTAGAGCAAAACTACTCACATGGAAAGGGAATTTTTTTAGCATGGCGGGAAGGTTATGTCTAATTAAATCAGTCTTGAGCTCTCTTCCTCTGTTTTACATGTCAGTTTTTTGCTATGCCAAAGGGTGTTACTAAAGCCATCTCTTCTCTAACCCGGTCTTTCCTTTGGAAAGGAAGCTCAACTTCTCATGGCCTTTTTAAGGTGGCTTGGCACAAGGTAATAAAGGATAAATCTTCTGGTGGTCTCGGGCTGGGATCCATCCACAACAAAAATCTGGCTTTGCTCTTTAAATGGCTATGGAATCTAGACAATGGAGTGGCAGGAGGCTGGTAAGAACACATTCTTCTAAAATACCGACCTCACTTTATAAATGGTATCCCTGAGTTTGCAGGTTCTTTATCTCCAACTTGGCATGGCATTGTTTCGGCAATCTTCTCAACACAAAACATAGCCAATCTTTTACATGCAAATGTTGGGTTCAAGGTGGGTGACGGGAGGAACATCCGGTTTTGGACTGACTCTTGGCTCGGCTCTGCAACCACTCTCCAGCTCTTATTCCCCAGACTTTATAACCTCTCCTTGCAACAAAACACCAGCCTTGCAGATATATACAATTTGACAGATGCATCTTTAAACCTATCCTGGAGAAGAACCTTTCGGCCTCGTGAGATCTGCCAGAGGGAGAGCTTGATCGCAGAGGTGCAGCGTGGTCTCCTTTTCTCAGATGGTGCAGACTGCAAGTTATGGAAATTCCACAGCTCTGGCATGTACTCAGCTCAATCAGGTCGCCTCTTATTTGATAGTCTATTGGCCACTAAAAATAATCACTCCCCTACTCTGCTATGGAATGGTTATGCCCCCCCCAAAAAAAAATGGATGTGTTCATTTGGCTTCTTCTTCATGGAGGTTTGAGCACAAGAAGTTTTTTAGCTGAGAGGAGAATCATTAATTATGAGGAATCTCACTGCCCATTCTGCTGCAAGGAAACCGAGACAATTAATCATCTTTTCCATTGGTGTCCTATAACATGGTCTCTTTGGGGTCGTTTCTTGAAATGGTTCAGGTGCTCAGGTTGTCTGCACAAACACCCAAATCAAAATCTACAGGAATGGTCCGGATTGATTAATGGAAATTTTCAGTGACGTGCTATTACCCTCCTCTGTAAAGGTCTGTATTGGTCAATTTGGATAGCGCGCAACCGCCTAATCTTTGAATCCAAGGCTCCTGATTGGGATATGATTTTTTATCTCACTTTTCACCGTTTGGCTTTCTGGTTGAAGTCCTCAGTTACAAATTTCAGCTATACAGGCTCAGATCTTTTTAGAAATCCTGAATGTATTATGAACTGGACTAACTAATTAAGTCCCTCTTCACTTTGGTCTTTTCTTTCTTCATATTCCCATTGTATTCTATCTTTCGTTCAGCCCCACTTACTTGGTGGGGCTGCTTAATTAATATATAATTATCTCGTTTACTATATAAAAAAACAAATCACCGAATTATCAACCAAGCAAGAATTAATAACAGTGAGCCAAAACCATTTGATACCTGTAGCACGACAATTCATAATTAATTCATTTCATAGTTGATAGATCTTTTGGGTGATATATATATCCATGATAATATTCTTTTATTTTAGATGATAAGAATATTCTCCTCTCAATTTTTCACCCATCAAATCGAAGGCCATCCTTTCAAACTTCAACTAATAAATATCCGTATTCAAATCGGTGCCATAACACTATTTTTTTTCTACAGTTTTCTTTAAAGATTTAATTCATAAATGAGAACGTGGGATATGGATGGAGGTGTTTCCTCTTGGATTGGAAATGATTAGGCCGACCGTTATTTTGGGCAGCTAACACAACCATGTCCATATATATATATATATATATATATATATATATATATATATATATATATATATATATCACTTTCAAAATTGGCAACCCTATCGAAAAAACAAAGAAGAGTGGGGAGGAGAAGGCAAAATCTGAACGAAGTCTTACGCGGGACTTGGAACCGATACCGCCTAGTCTCCCTCTCCCTCTCTATCTTTGTTGTGAGGATGTTATTAATACCCTCTAGACTCTCCATAACTTCTCACTGCCATGCCTTAAGGTTCTCTCCCTTTGTGCTCATCCATTTACAATTCTATGTACTGTAGTCTTTCTTCTCAAAAATATTATATAATTACTATATCATGATGAGCTTTTGCAAGAAAAGTGTTCACTCGTTTTTAGATCTTACAAATCGTCCCGATATTAGTGTTAGTAGTATTGGTGCTGAAAAGCCTTCCTGCAAATGTCAAGGTGTTTGTAGTTCTCCCTCTGGATCAGGACTAGGGTTTATCACAGGTTAGATAATGTTTTTTAACAAAAAAAAAATATATATATAAGCTTTTCAAATATGTTTTTATTTTTATTTAAATTCTAATTATAAATCAAAAGATTTACACATGCATTTAATTAAATACTTCAAGAACCATTTGTGTCAATAATGTAAAAAACAAAGTGTTCATGTGTCTATTCGACTTGTCTCATTGCAGGTCAACTAAACGTAAAAAAATTAGTGTATAGGTGTTATTAACATGTTTTTCAATATCGAGTAAGAAATATAATCGTAAATCAAAAAATTGATAGTTTTTAAAAAATAGTAAATATCATGTGTTAATAAAATATAAAGAAATAATAATAAAAAGTGTTCTACGTATAATAGTTTTAAAAAAAATGTAAAGAAAAAAATTATAAAAAAATAAAGATAAAAACAAAAAAAATGGTACAGTGATAAACCAAGTATTGTGATAAATATTTAAAGTGTAAAAAATAATATTTAAAAAAAAAGTGTAAGGAAAAAAAATAAAGAAATATTAAAAAAAATAAAGATAAAAAATGGTCATAAATAAACCAAATATAAAATGATAAAAATAACAAGTATAAAAAAAATTGTAGTAAAAACTTGTTTTGTTAAAAAAACCCAAAAATTACAATTTTACCACAAAAAAATTAACAAAATTTAAAATTATAATATTTTTACATTAAAACAACATTTCTTTATAGTAATTGTAAATCAATGTTTGGGTAGAGTTGGATATTCATATGTATTGTATTTTACATTACACAGTTTTGACGATGAATTATGAAGATCATTAATTGATTTCTCCTGCTCCTCTCGTCTTCTTCTCCCTCCTTTCTTCCTTTCTCTCCTTTTACTTCCAACTCTAGGAGCTGCACAGGGATCGAACGCATCGGTGGAGCAAGCATGTATCTCAAGCTTTTACGATGATGAACTTTCAGCAATTTGAGCTTTCTGAAATAGTTAAATACAAGCAAAATTAGATACCTGGTTAGAACTTATTTCATGGTTTTCAGAAATTGGAATGGTTGATCGGTACTTACCGTTTGTGTAGACAACTGCTGTATTGTGGTGTTAAGATTTCGACCCCGGAATCCTTTCTTCTCTACATCATTGAAATTAACTCTCCGCAGCTTGGGAGTGCTCAGTGCTCCGTTGGAGAAAAACTTCATCTCAGGACATTGTCTGACAGTTACTTTCACCAGAGATGGGAAATCAAAGCTGTGTTTTTCTGAGCAAAAGCTAGTTAGGCTTGGTAAATCATCAAGCTCTAATGTTTCTAATTTGCTGAAGACAATCTCATCTTTTATTCCCTCTCCCTCGTTTGCTACTATTTCGGTAACCATTCTGCAGTCCAGTATAGTCATTGTTGTGAGTTGCGCCAGACTTTTTGCTGTTGTGGATGTCACCAATTTTACTAATCTTTCGCATCTCCACACAACCAAATCTGTTAGATTTTGGAAAGAAGCACGCGATGGAGCTAAATAAATCAAACTGCCGCAATTCCGTACCCTTAGAGTTTCAAGAGTCTGCAGAGCTTGGTCCAGTTGGGAATTGCTCTTCCATAAATGCTCTAGGCAAGGAAGAGAATGCAAAAATAAGTGTCGTATCGGTGAAAGAACTGTTGCATGCTCCTCCATACCAACAAGTCTAGACGGGAGCAACTCTTTGAACGTACCACGTTCCACATTAAGTCTTTCCATATTAGGGAACCTTGGAAGGAGATCAAATAGAAAAGTTGCATGTGCATCACCAAAGCAAAGTAGGTCGAGAGCTTTGAGTTTGTAATAGAAGTCTTGAGGACATTTCAATAATGCCGATGCATCCTTGCTTTCCAAAAGTAAGTGCTCCAAGTTGGGGAAGATCTGAAAACCAATCAAAAGAAAGCATGCTTGACTTGACGTTTTCTTAACAAGTTTATAGCTGTGCATAGAAAGATCAACTGAACACTTGACTAAATGAATTGTGCCACGTGAGCTCTGGCTTCAGTTTTGTAATGTTATGAATGCAAAAGCTTTGTCAATCTTTCAATAAGAATTCTCTTTTCGCAGAGGGGCAGTGGCTTTTAGATTGAACACATCATACAACATATATATCCCTCAAAAGAAGTCATCATGCTTCATTAATTCACCAAATATTGGGATGTCAACAAATTCACCTTGCTTGAATGGAAACATGATTAATCATAACAGTGATCATAACAGTAATTAAGATTGTTTCATGATTATTACAGATTTAAAGTTAAGTGTTTGATTTTCAGTTTGTTGTTAGAAATAAAAATTTGTTAATTGATTTATTTAATTGATTGGTTATAGGTTAAATTTGTTTAAACTTTGCTAGAAAATCTGGTCAGAATGGTTTCAAGGTTGAAGATGATGAAATTTTATTTTGATCCTTAATTATTTCAGAGTTTAGTCCCTCAACTTTAGAAAATAATAATTTGACCTCTGAAATGTATTTTGGACGTATTCTTATGAGATTAAGAATGATGAACCTCTGTTCGATAATTGAATTGTGTAATTTTTAGTTTAGTCCCTCTATTCTGGAGATTTACAATTTGGTCCCTACACTTTGAAAAAAATTATAGTTTGGTTCCTAAAATGTAAATTGAGATTCTTGACAGAATTTAATATGGATTATGGGTGAAATTTCAATATGGTTATGTATTTCTGATAATTATAGTTTGGTCATCCAATTTTGGTAAAATTACATTGTGGTCCCTACTTTTGAAAAAAAATATCGTTTTAGTCTCTAAAATTAGGAGACTAAACCTGGTGTCTATTATGCATTGGAATCTTTTATTTGGTTTTTTTTTTATATATATTTTGTATATTTGTTATACGTATTTCTAATGATCCTCAATAGGATTTTTGAGTCTTTTATCTATTATTCATTTTAGTTCTTTATTTTATAGGTGAGTGAGATAATATTTAATATACATATAATATAAATAAATATGTATGTTTATTATATGATGATTATGATTAGTTAATTACTTGAATATTTATATATGTTGCTTTATTTTTTGAGTACTCGTCTATTCTTGAATTTGCACTCATATTCTGTTGAATTAAATTCTATTTGATATATATATATATATATATATATATATATTGCTTTGATAATTATATGAATATTTATTATGTCTTGATATAGGACTTGTCAGTAACTTCATGCTAACAGAGAGTAATCATGACTATCAGACCCTACCAAGAAGTTGGGTCCCGGGTTACACGGGTGATCCCAGGTCAACCTAAATCAACTCGAAAAAAATTAAAAAAATATATATTTTAAATTTTAATATTTCATATGAAAAAATTAAGAAATAATTCATGTGAATATAAGCTATATATATTATAAATAATAAAGTTTGAAATTCTTTCAAAAGATTTTTTTTTATCTCACATTGAAAAGATATTATGTTAGTATGTTATCCTTTTAAGTTGAAGTATTTAAGCCAAAAAGGTTTTTTTATCCCACATTTAAAAAACATAATGTTTTTCTTATGAACATAGAGTGTGTGTGTGTGTGTATTAAAGGACTTCAAATTTTACATTGAAAAAATAAAACATTATTCTAGTATTTATATAATAAACTTTAAAAGGGGTTAATAATCAACTAAAAAAAATACAAAACAAGAGGGGTCTCTGACTAGAAGAAAAAACACATTTGAAAAAAAAAAACGAGTCTCAAACAGGTTTTGCCGGGTCACCCGAGTCATTAGTCAACCCAACAGGTCAACCAGATTTTGAAGAGTTTTTGCTTATCTCGATCTTTTGTCTTACCCGGCCACAAGGTCGACTGGCCCGGGGTTTAATAACTATGAGAGTAGTTAACATAAATGCATAATATTCTGCACACCTAACTAATGAAAGAGACATTAACCTGTGCCAACTGATCCTCCGACAACAATTACCTTCAAATGTCATCGGTCATCTTGGAGTGTCATCTAGTCACTGATATGTACTTTATGATAACATGCTTATTGTGTGTGTGTGTGTAAAACCTCTAGGCGAAAAATTATAAATTGACTAGTTTCATGTAAAACAAAAAGAAACAAAATTCATAACTCTCGATCGGGTTATCAGAAAATTCTAAAAATTTGCGTGGAGCCTTCTAATATGATTCCTTAGCTTGGGTTAAAATTTCATAATTTTTAGATAAATTTGGAAAAGTTGACGAAAAATCACAATTTGACTAGTCTTACGTTATTAGGCGTAATTTGAAATCCGGCCATCAGATTGAGCTGAAATTTTATGAGGAACCTTAAAATATATTGAATAAAATCTGGTTAAAATTTTAGGATGAACGGAGCTCGGTAGTGCTAGCAAAGAATAAGGACCGTCAAATAGAAGCAATAAGGCTCATTAAGGGTAAAATGGTAATTTGCCATTAAAACTAAAACAAGGCAGCCCCTTTTTTATTATGAACTGCCGGATGGGCAGTAACAAAAGTGGAAAGAAAAGAAAACAATAAGAGAAGGACGTGAGAAATCAAGAGAAAAACAAGAAAAAGTGAGAGAGAGCTTTGAAACTTGTAAGATTGAAAGACTTAGAACATTAAATTAAGGAAGAATCAAGTGAAGGAAGACATAAGAAAGGTGAGGAGGGCTGGCCACACTAGGAGGAGAAGAAAAGTTGGGAAAACTTGGCTTGGTAAGCATGAAAAATTTAGATTATTACTTGAATGAAGTGTTTTTGGGTTTATTTGAGTAAGTTATCAAACAATGACAATTAAATTTGATTTAATTTCTTATATTCTTGATTTTTGTTAAATTAGGGTTCTTATGAGAATTTGGGGGTTTTGAGAAAAGTAGTAAACATGATGGAATTGAGGTAAATTAGTATAGAAATAATGAATGTAAGTAGCAATTAAGAAAGAAATTGAATAATTTTGAAGAAAAGAACTTGTAATTAAGGATGAGGAAATATAGGGATGAAGTTTTGATTGTTTTATGTTTGAGAAATGATGTTCTTTATCTTATGTGAAGTATTCCAAATATGAACAAGTGAAGAAACATCATGAGAATGTGAAAAGAAGGAATAAATAAATGGTGGAATAGTTCATGGGAGAATTCTTTAAGTGAATTAAAAGAAGAAAATTGATTAAAACTATATGTTGAAAATGAAGTGATAAATGAATGAAAATTTTGGTGTAAACCCCAATTAAATAAAAAAATAAATAAATATTACGTGCTTCAAATTTAGGCACGTAGGAGAAATAATAATGTAGTGCAATTTGATTTATTCAGGAGTTGTTTCGGGAGTAGGGCATCAGGCAGGAGGAGCTGGGCCATCACGAGCAGACGGTAGGTGATTCATCTCTTTCTTTAAAATTCAGAGTTTCATTATTAGTTATGAGTTGTTTATGACATGTTGATATGGAAGAAGTAGAAGAAGAAACTGCTGGTATTATAATGGGGATGTTGGGTGGTTGGTATAGAATTACCGGTTGGTTAGCATGAATTACCGGTTTGTATAGAATAGTATGGAATTACTGGTTTGTATGGAGTTACCGGTTAGATTGGCTATTATAAAGAATAGCCGGATGTTGGGTAATTCGTATGGAATTACCGGTTATATATTGGCTATCGATAGAGAATAGCCGGATGTTGGGTAATTCGTATGGAATTACCGGTTATATATTGGCTATCGATAGAGAATAGCCGGATGTTGGGTAATTCGTATGGAATTACTGGTTATATATTGGCTATTGATAGAAAATAGCCGGATGTTGGGTAATTCGTATGGAATTACCGGTTATATATTGGCTATTGATAGAAAATAGCCGGATGTTGGGTAATTCATATGGAGTTACCGGTTTGATTATTGGCCATTTAAGAGGGTTAGTCGGGTTTGAGGTAAAATTTGTGAATTACATATATTAAACAATGAGTGTTGGTTACAGAGGTCTTATAAGTATAAGATCAATAAATCATGAATGGGTTATTAATGTTGATATATTTTGAAGACTTGTGCACATAATAGCTTTATCATTTTTAATGTGTTATCTTCCTTATTTCTTATTAATGTTATGTATACAGGTTGTTCACGAAGTGATGCGGAGCGTTAGATATAGGTTTTGTGTTTTAATCTGTTTATTTTGCGGGATGTAATATATTTGCTTTATATGTAATTTGTATTATACATAGATTGTAATATATATGTCATGAAGATGTTTGCTTTTGGTACTTATATATGTAAAAAGTATGAGTAAGGAATCAATGGTATTAAACTACTCGAAAAGAATATTTATTAATTATAATTATGCATGTTTAAAAGATGGATGCATGTTAATGTGATAATTATTTCAAGATGAATCTTTTGAATTTATAATTGTTTGTAATTAATGTTTTATATGTTGATGATGTAAGGTTGAGAAAATACAATGAAGTATAGTTATGTGGAAAATTGTATGATGAGATGAGATGAGATATGATCCAGGATGGTTGGATCAAAATGAAAGTTTTGAGTATTGTGATTGAATGAAGTATAGTCGATAACTTGGTAACATCAGAAAACAAAGGAAACTCTGCCGAAATTTAAAAAAAAAAAAAAATCTCACAATCTTCGACATATTATTCAATACTTGATATTAGTAAAGAAATGGTTGAGATTTCATGACATCATAATTTGAGGGTGTTACAGTGTGTGTGTCAAGATAAATCGTTTTGTAAAATATTAATATATAAGATGTATATTAAATATTATTCCCTCATTAAGTTAGTTGAATTACTTCAGGTTGTTATTTTTTGTTACCAGTAAACTTTGTTAAGTGTTCTTCCTTTTTCAGTTTTGGTCAATATTTCTTATTTAATTCGTGAAACTTTCCTTTTAGTTTTTACTCGATATTTTAGATATTCCACTATTACCTTGTTTTAATTAAGTTTGGATTTTAATAATATAATGAGTATTATGAATTATTATTTTTGTTTTAATTATTGATGAGAATTTTTAAACTATCATTTTGTTTTATTAGTTTTGAATAATATAATATTTTAAAAAAATTATGAAATGTCTTGTTATTTTGATATATATTTTTTGAGATCTAGTGTAAGTGGAGTATCTTTACAACACCGTTTTTGCATTGTGATAATAACGGTATAACGGTCTAATGAAAGTTTATGTGAAAATTAGAAAGATGTGGAGCGTGTACGTGCCTGGAATAGGGGTGAGGATCATACCTTCCTAAATGAGAGAAGTGGTTGCTGACCTTCGATGTCCATGTGGTCCTCCCTGCTTGGTTCGTGAGAGCACTTTTTTTCTGAAGGAAATATTTCAATTTTCTCACAGTCATACACCCCAAGCTTTTTCAACCTCGGCCATTCTGATGTATGTATTCCTGGATAGAATCTCTTTAGTTCTGGTAATTTCTCAAGATGCAGATCGGTAACTTTTGGAAACAAAAACTCAGGACCTTCTTCTAGTCCTTCATCCTTTGCAACAATTTCCTCCACTCCACAACCTGCTATCAGAAGCACTTCAAGTTGTGGAAGCTTTAGGGCTACAGAGGCAGGGAAGAGACTTCTTAGACCAGGACATCCCAAGACACGCACAGTACATAGGTTATGGAAGGAAAGAATTCCTTGTGGATCCCTATTCCAAACATGCTTCAGGTGTGGAAGATTCAATAGATGCACATCTCTCAATTGAGTGGCTGTAACAGCAAGTCTTTGTTCCACATTTATGAGCGCTTGGAGATCAAAAATCTCTTCTACTGAATCACAAGCAAATATAGTCAGCCTCTCTAGATTATGGAATCTTCGCAGCATACTGGAAGGGAAAATATTCAGTAAATTCTTTCCACGCCTAACATTCAGCCTCTCTAGTTTGCAAAAGGAATCAGGATGGAGTTCATTGTGCCATAATTAGAAATTCCTTCAAGTCAGGGAATGCAACCTGCAGTAACAATTCCATTCTGTTAATAGATTGCCAACGCCCATTACAAAATATCACCTTTGGGGTAAAACATGGAAACAAAATACACGTGTGAGGCAAGCTCACAAATTAAGCCTGCTTTTGAAATAAAATCACCTTGTCATCGAAGAGAGCTGATTTTGTGTTGTCAGGTTTATTCATGGCAGGGACATCTGCACTTGATGGGATGGAAATAAATTCCTTCAGTTCAGGGCATTTCCCTAACGTCAGCACTTTCAGTGAGTGGCATTTAAGCAAGTTAGTGGTGCAGAATCTTGTGAGTTTTGGCAGACCAGTGAGCTCTAGGATGAGTAGTATAGGGAATAGCATATTGCCTTCTCCGATTCCTTCTGGAACAACTATTTCCTCCATGGACTCGCAATTCCGTATTTCAAGACTTTCGAGTTGAGCAAGACTTTCGACCATAGAAGATGTCAATAAATAGTTTAAATTACTACAATTCTCCACAACAATGCTTGCTAAGTTCTTAACACAGGGAGGCTGCACAGCAGGATGGTCGTGCCATATCTTTTCCACTTTGATGGAGGAGAGCTTCAGGTCCTCCAAATTGGGGAATAAAATCTGCATGCACATATTTTGTTTTATTAAGTTCTTTTTATTTTTCAGCGAGATAAAAAAAAAAAATCAAAGCCCTTAATTTGTCTACTCATGAGAATGGGTTTTTATTTTTTGAGGTTAAAACGACAAATAATAGCTTGTTAAAAGAGCAAACCAGACCTTTGTATTGAAAAGTGACATGGAAGTCCCAAGCTCATTCCCCGCAACAATTTCTTTTGACCTCCCATCCCTTGCTAATAGCTTCTGCCTTCTATTAGAGTGAAAGCTTGTGAACTGAGGCAGACGTTGCAGTGTCAGTCTACGTAATTGAGTGAACCCTATGGGTTCACCGTCAGCAGCATCACTCTCACTTTCCTCAGCAACTACCTCTTCCATGATCTTGCAATCAATTATTGTGATTTCTTCAAGTCGCACAAGTCTTCTTGCCATGGAGACTGAAAATAAATTCTTCAACCTATGACAACTTTCTACCTTCAAAATTCTCAAGTTTCCAAGCGACTCTACCATAAGTTGGCCATGGCAGATCTTCTCCAAGTTATCCAAATTTTCAAGAAACAGTGAGTCCAAATTCAGAAAAGCAGTTCGAGGACCCATCCTCATCGAGTTGATGATAAATTGAACTCCAGGACAATTTTGGACGTGAAGATGCTTCAGCTGACAGAAACCTTCCCCGTCCAAGTCATTGAGGATACTCTTAACACCATTCAGTTCTTGCAAATGAAGTTCTTCAGTGATCTTCAGTAGCGTGTTCACCCCCTCCAACTGAATAACAGTATTGAGCTTGAGTTTCAAAGTTCTTGAGGTTGCATCCTTAACAGACCAGTCCCACCCATCTCCAATAAATATTCTGAACCTATCCAACTTTTGAAAGCTCAAAAACAAGTCCTTGAACATATGATCTGCATCTGTAATTTGCATGTCTAAGGTAATTAAGTTTGCCAGAAGCTTCAATTCTGACAAGCAAGCATTGTTTCTTTCACTGCTTGGTCCTTCAGCCTCCCATTTCAGAAAGCTGTTTCCCATATATAATTCTTCTAGCCGGGTCAAGGAAGAAAGGACATTTGGTGATATTACTTCAAGCCTTTCACAATTGCTCAAATCTAGAAGCAGCAGACGAGTCAATTTTCCTATTTCTCTTGGCAAACAAACAATATCAGAACTGTTTAAGCTGAGAACTTTCAACTTCTTTAGCTCTCCAACTACAGATATATCTTCCAAAACACAATGATCCAAACACAGCGTTTCAAGGTTCTCAAGAAATTGAAGTGACGAAGGCAGTGGTGAAAGATTAACTCTTGTCAGATCCAAGACTTTAAGCTCCTTCATTTCTCTGAAAAAGTTATCTGGTATTTGCAGTGGGGGATCCTTGTTCAGCAGTATAAACGAAGTGAGATTTGGACATTCTAATACTGCAGGAAGATCAGGAATTTTCTGGCAAGGCAAAGAGATTGCAGTGTACTGTTGAAGCACATCATTGGTTGGCCATTCTTTGAATTCATCTGCCACGGTAAGCACATGGTGGTCCCTTGATGCAACAGAGATGGCAAAACTATGAACAACATCATGCATTTTCACGCTTCCATCATTGTCACCTTCTAGCAACAAACAAGAGGCTTTAAGCTCATCCACCAATGTATGCAGTCTGTTTCTTGTTTCTTCCAATGCGGAACGTCCCTTAAACAAATCCAAGCCTATACCATACCTTAGCAAGTTTGAGATTAAAATATTATTAGATCGTAATTGCCCACAAAGCAAGAACAATGACTTGATTTCATCACCTCTCAAATTTTGGTAACTCAGTTCTAGACACGAGTAAACTCGTTTGTCAATTTCATCTTTATCAAACCTTGTTAGCTGTTTCAAGGCGTCCTTCCAAGCATATAAATCTTTGTTTTTCAGTGCCCTCGCAACTGTAGCAAGTAAAATCGGCAAACCTGCGCATCTTTCGGCTACTTCAGCAGCAACAAGTTGTAGACTAGGATTTTTAACAGCAACCCCCACCATCTTTTCGAAAAAATTCCATGCTTCATTTGGAGGCAAAAATTGAATCGGGAAATTTTTGTTTGCACCCATCTCGCGAGACAGTACATATTCATTTCTTGAAGACATCAGTATCTTGCATCCTTCGTGAGGAATTCCAACATCCTCCAATTTAAGTTCTTTCCAAATATCATCAAGAATTACAAGCACTCGCATAGTTTCAGTTTCAGGTCTCTTACAAGTCACTTTCTTCAATCCCTCGCATAGTTGACTTGCCCTTCCTTTATCAGTCTCTGCATCCAATTTGAGTCCTAGCCCATCTGCTATTTCACCTTGAATTCTTCTGATGTCTGGAGTATGTGACACAACTGCCAGAACCACCTTATCGAACAGCCTACCCTCCTTGACTTGTTCAGCAACCTTCAACACAAGTGTGGTCTTCCCCAAACCACCCATCCCATATACCCCAACCATGTTCACGGCACCATCCTTCAATGCATCCACAATAGCATTTACTACAGAATCTCTTGATTCAAAGGCCTCATAATCCTTGACAGGCCCTATACCCGATGGAGCAGCACGGTAAGAAACTCCATCAAATTTCCCTTTTTCCTGGAGATCAACAACAACCGACAACTCCTTCTTCGCTGCTTTACCCAACCGATAACGTATCTTTAGATCAGGACACAAACCCATGAAGCACTTCTTACTTGATTCATCTCCAACAACACCACCTCCCCCTTCAATGACCCCATGAACACTTGTCAGCCAGTTCTCAACATCAACTTCAATCTCTTCCCCATTCCTTCTAGCCTCCTCTATAGAATGAATCACCCTTGTTTTTGCATCTGTCAGCTTCTCAACTTCATTTTTTAAGTTCTGAATATTGGCATTACAATCAATTACATAACCAATCTGTCTCTTAATGGGAACAACTAACAGCTCAGCAACTGTGGCGACAACAGTACTCACAATATCCATGTCCAATGAAACTTAAATCTTTTTCTTGTCTGGAATCAAGCAATCAAGGAACTGCAATGAACAGATTAAATCAAAAGGAAACTTTTCAAATCTTCTGGAACTAGATCAGAAATCAACAGCAAAAGGGTTTCGTTGTTGAAAGTTACATTAATAAAGCAAAAACAACACAAATAATAAACAAGCAGCAAAGCAGAGGCTTTTCAAAAGCATAAAGTAACAAAGAAAGAAAGAAAGCAATCAAGATGAATAGCAAATTAACATCAAGGGATCTCTGGAATCAAGTGATAAAAATAGAAAAAAGGAAAAGTCTTTAAGCAAACATACCTCTTGGTTTCAGCTAATCAACTGAGCAGTGACTTCAGACCACTGAGCAGAGGTGCAACTATTACTGCAAATTATAAACAGCCGAGGTTTAACAAAGCAAAAACAGCACAAATAATAAACAAGCAGCAAAGCAGAGGCTTTTCAAAAGCATAAAGTAACAAAGAAAGAAAGAAAGCAATCAAGATGAATAGAAAATTAACATCAAGGGGTCTCTGGAATCAAGTGATAAAAATAGAAAAAAGGAAAAGTCCTTAAGCAACCATACCTCTTGGTTTCAGCTAATCAACAGAGCAGTGACTTCAGACCAGTGAGCAGAGGTGCAAATATTACTGGAGATTATAAACAGATGAGGTTTATCAGCAGTGAGAAAGCAAGGGAATCAAGTGATAAAAATTAATATCAAGAGGTCTCTGGAATCAAATTAACATCAAGGGGTCTCTGAAATCAAGTGATAAAAATTAGAAAAAAGGAAAAGTCTTTAAGCAAGCATACCTCTTGGTTTCAGCTAATCAACAGAGCAGTGACTTCAGAGCAGTGAGCAGAGGTGCAAATAGTACTGCAGATTATAAACAGCTGAGGTTTATCTGCAGTGAGAAAGCAAGGGAATGGATGAGAGCAACAGTGGATGGCTTAATGATTATTCTCTGTATAGTTGAAAGAGCGCATCTTTCCTTCATAAAAAGAGTGGGAAAAAAAGAAAAAGAACTAGGGGCCCACTTTGGAGAACTAACCGATTGAACTCTGCCGAATCAGCAAGTGCACAACATCCATAAACAGTGAGGAACAACTTGGCTTGCTGTATTGCTACAGAAACTAGGGGCACACTTTGGAGAACTAACCAATTGAACTCTGCCAAGTCCTTGATTATGGAGAAAAAATGAAATCTTTGATCGTTTTTGAAAAATCTGTATTTTATAATTAAAAAAATTATTAATTAAATATAAAAAAATATCCCAACTAATTAAATTGAAAATATTAATCTAAAAAAATAAGAAAGCAACAAGAAAAATTGAAAAAAAAAACTGAAATAGTACTTAATTTAAATCTAAAAATGAAAAAAAGCTAGCAAGCTAATTAGTTTTTAATAATAAAGCTCTTTCAATCTAGTAATCAGATAATATATATATATATATATATATATATATATATATATATATATATATATATATCTTTTTTATTATACTGAATGTGAAATTTTTTCTTGACTGATCAGAACTGGGAAAAAGTAGCATTGGTGGATTATATTAAGTAGGGAGAGGCATGGATTGATTAGCAGACAAAGATCTAAATAATACTAATATTAATAAAGCAAAAACAACACAAATAATAAACAAGCAGCAAAGCAGCAAAGCAGAGGCTTTTCAAGAGCATAAAGTAACAAAGAAAGAAAGAAAGAAAGCAATCAAGATGAAAAGCATAAATAATAAACAGCTTTTCAAAAGCATAAAGTAACAAAGAAAGAAAGAAAGATAGATAGAAAGCAATCAAGATGAATAGCAAATTAACATCAAGGGGTCTCCGGAATATATTGCTGAAAGAAGAAAAAAGGAAAATGATTATTCTCTGTATAGTTGAAAGAGTGCATCTTTCCTTCATAAAACGAGTGGGAAAAAATCTGAAATAGTACTTAATTTAAATCTAAAAATGAAAACAGCTAGCAAGCTAATTATTTTTTAATAATAAAGCTCTTTCAATCCAGATAAAAAAAAATTATATGTTTTTTATTATACTGAATGAGAAATTTTTCAAGATTTAGAAAATCTAAATAAAAATAATTGTAGAAAGTGTCTCACTTCAAATGGTATTTGGAAGACCAAAATGTAATTGTTGTCTAAAATTTCGTCCAATGAGATCTTGTGATGGAAATGGATTATAGCAGAGAAAACAAAAAAGAGAAAAGGATGTGTTCCTATGTATGTTCTGAATCAAATACCTCCAATTTTTCACAGTGATATACACATAATTTCTTTCAAATGTGTCGGTGTCTTCCTGGATAGAATTTCTTGAGCTGTGGTAATGCCCAAAGTAGAAGGTATGAACACTGACTTATTTAAGTTGGTTAGCGTGGGTATGGTTGTTTTTTTCATGCTAAAATATATGTCAATGATGTTTTTTTATTTAAAAAAAATAATTTTTGATATTAATACATCAAAATGATTTAAAAACACTTAAAATATATTAATTTAAAATTAATAAAAAAATTTAAATTTTTTTAAAAACACTTTTAGTAGTAAATCCTGGATGTCCTCACTTCTCTGTAAAGAGTTCATGTTTTCACAGGGAAACAAACTGAAGTCCTCAGCTTCCCCAATTCACTTGGCAGTTGGAATTTCTTCAACCCTCCAATTATAGCAGTGTCTTCCAGAACACAGTACTGTTTTAGCTGAATACTCAATTCAAGCAAAAAAAAAAAAACATAAATGGAGATGCGGGGGATCGAACCCTGTACCTCGAACGCTCCCCTTTTGATTTCGATTAAACAGTTAATATTTGATATTGATTTCCTCGAATTCCTGGATCAGTGGAGGGTCCATCCACCTCAGCTTAAATGGAAGCTTCCTGATTTTTATACCAATTTGCATTTATAATTTTCAATCCTTTGTATCTATTTTATTAAAGGTTCAGGTGATATTTTTCATGATCAATTTAAATTAAGTAAATTATATAGGCTATGAAAAAAAAACAGATTATTTTACATTTATGGAACAAGTTTAGTTTAATCAAGGTAATCTTAAAAAAGAAAACAAAAAACCTCCACAAATTATTTTTGATTTGTGTTACAAAAAAAGTTATAAATATGTAGATATCTTATATATAAATATAAATCGAGTTAATTACAACTTAGTCTTTATAGTTTATCACAATAAATTAATGAGACCTTATAGTATAGCATGAGAAATTATTAAATAGCCCTTTGATCGTATGTTGACCACGTCTAATTTAGTAGTATTTTATTCAAAAAATGGTTTTCTATGCTCATCATTTTTTTTATTCTATCTGCTTTTTTTTTTTTTGTTCTTAAAATAAAAAACTCAAAATAAATTGGAAAAGAAAGTGAGATGGACGAGAAGAATCAAGTTATAAATTTATTTAAGAGCATAAGGATTAAATATATAGTTTTTGAAACTAAGATGGCTGATTAGTTAGTTTTACTAAACTAGATTGACTAAAATATAATTAACGCTTTATAAGTTATGGTATGGCCTTCACGTTCGTGCTCGAATAAGTCGATTTTTTTTACTCATTTCCACATTTATCTTCATAAAAGCAATGGTCCCTCCATATCTATCTTCATACAATCCTTTGGTCAATATTTTTTCATTAATATTCCGTGCTGGATATTTCTTGCAGGGACCTTCTTCATCTTCAGTGGAATGTGTGCTTTAACTATTCTTTTTATTTTTTATTTATTTACGTGGGTGTCCAGGCCAGCTTGCGCACACTACAACTAATTTCACGGTTCATTGAACACCCTGCAAACCCAATGAACATATAAGACACTACGGGGATGATAGGCGTGCACATGAAGAATCAAACTCAGGAGCAGCAGAAGGAGACAAGCTCCTCCCACCACCAAGCCAAGGCCCTCAGTGCATGCTTTAACTATTCTATTCGTATGGAAGTTGGTGCCAGAGACGAAGGGAAGAACATTAGAAGAAATACAATCAACATGAACAAAACACGGTGATAGCGAAAACATAAAGATGGTGTTTAGCTTAACAACACTGTTTTACTGAGTATATTAATTTTTTCTTTGATTTTCTTAATGAACATGAATATATTGGTGGCCGGTAAAGAAAGCATCAACACAATATGATATTCCTCAAGCACTAGCAGCCCTTATGGAGATTTGTCTAGATTTTTTTGATAATAATTTCAACCACCATCACTTTTATTTATTATATTTATTGTAGTAGTTAGAAGTTTGTTGTTTTTTGTTAATTGTTGTCAATGCTCTCATCTCTCCATTAAATGGAGATAAAGAGAGAGCAAGTGAAGGTAAAGAGCAAGTGTAAGCAGTAAGTGCAAGTGCAATTGTGAAAGTGAAATAGAGTAGATTTAAGAGAAACACCAGGTATAAGAGTGGAATATTGAGTTTTATAGGATTGTACTATGTTGAGTTGAATGTTTGCATCATTTCTCCAATAATATATAATCTGCTACCTTCGTGGATGTACCCGGTTTTAAAAAACCACATAAATCTACTTGTTTATGTTTTTTATTTGTGTTTGTTTTCGATCTAGTATGCATAATAGCGCTCATGTTAGATAACATTGTAGCTAATATAGAATGAACACCAAACACTAGGCATCCAATGATATGACATATAAGGTGGATATATGTACTTACTAATCTTAGAAGCTATAAAGGAACAAATGGTGTTATAATTGGAGATGGTTCATCATTGCAAATTAATGGTATAGGTGATACAAATATAAAACAGATGATCATCATGTTACCATTAAAAAATATCTTATTTGTTCTTGAATTAACAAGAAACCTACTGTCAGTCAATCAACTAACAACTCAGCATCCTATAAATTGTGAATTTTGTAATGAGAATTCTTGTGTTAATGACAACAACATGGCAAAAATTGATGACAGGAGCACGTAGAGGGGACCTTTACCAGAACTATACTTCTCAAGCACTGTTGAAGTATGGCATCAACATTTGGGACACCCTCAAGCATCTACTTTACAATTATTGAAGAATAAAGGATTTGTTAATGTCCTAGGAGCTTCAAAACCACAACTAACAGGAAAATGACTTCATATTTTTGTGCAAAAGGTATAAATATACATCAGGCATCATGCCTTTACACTTCTCTGGAGTTCCTTTATTTTTTGTGTTGAAGCATTGATGGCTACTATTTATTTAATCAATTGCCTTCCTACATCAGCACTCAGCTTTGAAACACCATATTTTTAAGTCGCATAAAACACAACTAACATACACTAGTTTAAGGGTTTTTGGCTCAAAATGCTTTCCTTGGACCAAAAGAAAAATAAGTTTGATCCCAAGACAATTCCATGTGTTTTTGTCGGATACAAGGACAAATACAAAGGCTATAAATGCTTCAAGCCTAAGAGTAGAGATTTTTTTATGTCACACCATGTTGTGTTTGATGAAATGATGTTTCTTTATAAAGAGTCGAGATCTATCAAGAAGACTCCTAGGAATTCTGACACCATGTCAGTCGTTGATTCCTGGTTGCCTTGAAGACGGTCAAGAAGACTCCTAGAGATATAAGGTTGATATTAATTCCTAGAGAGATAAGGTATTTAATCCTCATAAATGGATCAGAGATAAGGAAGTTTCTGTTTGTTATTCTATCAACAAACTATAGAGAAAACAAACTGGGTGGCAAAAGATACAGCTGTTTTGATATTTATTCATTAAAATGGCAGAAAAATATTTAAAAAATATTAATTTAAAATAAAAAAATTAATTTTTTTTTAAAATACTTTTAGAAAACCAGCAGTACTAGAAAAACATGTAGTTTGTTTGCGACAAGCTGACGGTACAACATGAATGTTACCACTGGGCATCAAAATCACAAATTTTTTTGAAGAGTTCCGGCAATAAAGGATTACACAGTGCTTTCATCTATGTTTTAAAAATATTTAAAAAAAATAATTTTTTTTATTAATTTCAAATTAATATATTTTTAGTGTTTTGAAATTATTTTCATATACTAATATCAAAAATAATTTTTAAAAAATAAAAAAATATTATTAACATATATTTTAATTCAAAAATTTATTTAAAAAACAATCAAAACCAATACAGGATATTCTCAGCTACGTGCTAACAGTTGTCAACAAGTTGATCAAGACAAATACTAGTTTATTTATACTAGTTTATCTATCTTTTTCTCCTAGCTAACTATGCTTTTTGGTATAGAAAAATATCTCAGTGGAAGTGTATTATATACTGGCAAAGACTGGATGGCTGAGGTCTATATATATATATATATATAGTGACATTGGCATTAGTTATATATATGCCAAAGATAAAGAGAGACATTGATAGTCTGTACGTACATGCATGGTTTGGATAAGCCAAGCAAACAGAGATGACTTTTTTTATAGAAATGTTTTTGGTAATAATTTAGGGATGTTGTGATAGCAAAGAAGATGTGTGATCTTTTTTTACCACAAAGATTCAAATATCAGATAAGGCTGTGAAAAGTTTTAAATTATCATGAATTTAAATAATTTTGTATATATACTCTAAAAAAGTTATGGTTTTTTTTTATGTAGGATTTAAAACTTTTTAGTATATATATTATATATTTTAAAAAAAAAAAATTATTTTTTAATGTGAAATTTAAAGCTTTTTCGTATATATATATATATATTTTATATTCATAAAATACTAAAAACACCCAATTTTAAAATATATCAAAATACAAGTTAAAACATAATACCAAACAACTTCAGCCACACGCATCATGGTATTTTATATTATTATATGCTTTCTTTCCAAGTCTGAGCTAGACATATTGGTCTTATAAAAAACTTCCAAGCAACTTAGATATTATTTAGTATTGTGGTAACTATAGTTATTGAACTTGGACCAGTCTATCAGGTCGATTTGAGACTCAGGATTTGGTTGACCTGGTAGTTGGACTCGTCCAAATTTGTTAAAAGATTGGCTAGTGCAACACCCCGGTAAAACCCGGTCAACCCGGCAGGTCGACTCATGACTTAGATGAACCAGGACGAGACTTTTTTTTTTTAATGTGGTTTTTCTCTTACACCTTTTTTTTTTCATATTTTTTTAGTTGGTTATTAATACTTTTTAAAGTTCACTATACAAATATTTGAAAAATATTTATTTTTTCAATGTGAGATTTGGAACCCTTTAGTATATATATTCTATATTCTGAAGAAAAAAATATTTTTTTAATATGAAATTTGAAGCTTTTTTGTATATATATTCTATATTCACAAGAAAAAAGTTATGTTTTTTCAATATGAGATTTGAAACCCTTTAATATATATACTGTATGTCCCAAGAAAAAAATTATTTTTTCAATGTGGGATTCGAAGCTCTTTCATATATATACTCTATATTCACATAAAAAATGTTTTTTTAATGTGGGATAATTTTTTTTCTTAAAATATTGTTTTAAACTTCATTATTTATAACATATATTCACATGGATTTTTTCTTAATTTTTTTTTATATGAAATATTAAAATTTTAAATATTTTTTTTAATTTTTTCAAGTTGACCTATGAAAGCCGAGACTCGGCCCCTTGATCAGGTCAACCCCTAAATCGAGTTTGATAACTATGGTGGTAATAGTTGCTTTTACAATATTTTTTGCTTAAAAATATATCTAAATGATATATTTTTTATATTAGTATATTAAAACCGATCTAAAAACACAATAAAAAAAATTACTTAAAAAAAAAAACAAAATTTTGCAAAAGAAAGACACATCCAAATAGGGTCTTAATATTCTCTTCCCCGTCCCGCCGAACAATCATAAATCTTGGTATTATATTCACGACAAAATAAATTTAATCAAATGAAGAAAAAGAAAACGAGAACTTAGCAAGTTTTGTGTCTTTCTAGGAGAAGTGGTCATGGCCCAAAGAATCACTTAATGGCAGTCACAAGATTCTCTTGCAAAGATGGTGACCAAAGTTTAAATTCGAACTGCCTAATGACTTGGTTTAATTGTAAGACAACATCAGCCTATGATTTCTCGAACTTGCACGAGACAAAAGCAGATTGGTCAAACAAACCTGCACATATTGTCGTTGATCCATACGTGTTCTTATTTTAGAAGATTTCTTTGAGATAAGAAAATCTTCCAAATCATGTACATCATATATTTAAGAAATAATTTTTTTCCCCAAGTAACTATAAAATTATTGATGAGTTTTGTCAATTCATTATAAAAAAACACATTTCATAGAAGTTAAAACTATATTGTTTACATTCTTTTTAAAAAATTAAATTTGAGACCTATCCTAACTAAATTCATAATTCATAATTCATTTCATAGTTGATAGATCTTTTGGGTGATAATTACACAGCACTAGTAATATATCCATGATAATATTCTTTTATTTTAGATGATAAGAATATTCTCCTCTCAATTTTTCACCCATCAAATCGAAGGCCATCCTTTCAAACTTCAACCAATAAATATCCGTATTCAAATTGGTGCTGTAACACTATCTTTTCTACAGTTTCTTTTAAGATTGAGACTGGGTTTGTTTTTCGTTAGTTTTTGTATTTGTGGTGAAATAATATAGTAAAATATTTGATAATAAATCAAATTATAATTTATATTATAGGATTTATTAAAAAATTAAGTTTGAAATATAATTTTTATGAAACAGTTTTAATTAAGTTTTGTAAAAAATTTTAAACCTTGTTTATTTCTGTGTTTTAAAAGTGTTTTTGAAAAAAAATTGAATTAAATTGAATTTATTTATTTATTTATTTTAAATTAATATTTTTTATTGTTTTCAGATTATTTTAATACATAATCAAAAAATAAATTTAATAAATTTTTTATTTTAATATATATTTTTAAGTAAAAAATACTTAAAAAAACAACCAAAACTACACTTTGACTCGAAAACAACTACCAAATATTTTTTACATATATTTTTTTTATTATACATAAACTTCAACCATAATTTTTATCAAAACACATATTTAAATTCAACTAATTATATTTTTTTAAAACTTATACCTTTTTCAAACTACAATAAAAAATAATCTAAAAAAACAAAACACTCTTAATTCATAAATGAGAACGTGGGATATAGATGGAGGTGTTTCCTCATGGATTGGAAATGATTAGGCCGACCGTTATTTTGGGCAGCTAACACAACCATGGCCGTGTATATATATATCACTTTCAAAATTGGCAACCCTATCGAAAAAACAAAGAAGAGTGGGGGAGGAGAAGGCAAAATCTGAAGAAGTCTTAGGCCATCTTACGTGGGACTTGGAACCGTCACCTCTATCACGAATCCAGCTATCATTGTACCCCCTTCTGTCACGCTGGCTCTCTCTATACCATACCGCCTAGTCTTCCTCTCCCTCTATCTTTGTTGTGAGGATGTTATTAATACCCTCTAGACTCTCCATAACTTCTCACTTCCATGCCTTAAGGTTCTCTCCCTTTGTGCTCATCCATTTACAATTCTATGTACCGTAGTCTTTCTCTCAAAAATATTATATAATTAATATATCATGATGAGCTTTTGCAAGAAAAGTGTTCACTCGTTTTTAGATCTTACAAATCATCCCCATATTAGTGTTAGTAGTATTGGTGCTGAAAAGCCTTCCAGCAAATGTCAAGGTGCTTGTGGTTCTCCCTCTGGATCAGGACTAGGGTTAATAACTACAACAACATGTGAAAGTGTCCATAAAACACCAAACATTCTTGAATCAACAACTATCAAATCCTCTACACCTTTAACCGCCCCACCTTCCTCTCCACCACCACCACCACCACCACCGTCTATAGCCTCTATCTTTAAAAAGGGACCTGGTGGGATTGGATTCCTTGACGATATTGGTGGCGGCGTTGATGGTTTGATGTCTTGTACTGAGAGTCTTGGGTTTGAGAGCTCTGATGAAAGAAGGTTTGATGATGATAATGAGTTCTGTTCAAGGGGAATATCAACAGTAAACAAAATTAAATGGAGAGAATTTGGTGAGAAGAAAGAAGCCAAGAAGTTTCCACCGCCTCTTTCTTCTTTAAACCACAATGGTCAACCTAATTTTTTCCTCAAGCCAGTGAGAAAAGATGGTAGGCTTGAATTGACAGAGGTTAGGATTGATAGGCACGAGATTTTACGTGCCTCCAGACAAGATGGAAGGTTGCGGTTACATCTTGTTGAAGATGAAGAATTCCCAGTTGATGAAGAAGAGTACGAGCCAGAACAAGAACAAGAAGAATATTTGGAGGAAGAGAAAGAAGGAGAATTAGAGGAGGAGGAGGAGATGGTGGTTAAGGAAAACAATGAAGAAGAGAGTACGGGGGAATTGGGATTTCGAGTGAATAGAGAAGGGTTAAGAATAAGGTGTCATGAGCTGGTGGTTCACCACAATGATTATCACCACCACCACCACCGTAGCAACCTTTGGAGCCAACATTGTGTGCCAACAAGGTGAAGTTCTCTATATGATGTGTGTAATTTTGTGGTGTTTCGATTTATGGGGTAGTATTAGGCTTAGCTGCAGGGAGAAATGGTTGATGTGTCTCAACCAAGTATTTGGAGGAGTGGATAATTGAGGAATCTTGGGGTTCACAGCATTGCATGTCACATTTTTTACAAGATATTTTCCATCGATTTTCTGTTTTTTTCTCTCTCTTAATTTTCTAGTAGTGATTAATGTAAAAACCCTTTGTGTTTTATAACAAGACAAAAAAAAAAAAAAAAAAAAAGAGAGAGAGAGTTGTGTCTTCTCCCAACATTGTGTGTCACTAGTGTAAATCAAACATAAGATTTGATTCATTCTAATAATATTGGGGTGTCACTATATGGTATATGCTCTTAAAATTTCTAAATATGGTTACTTTTTATTTTATTTTTATTTTTTATTACTCCTAGATTCATCCTTGCTCTCAATGTCCTTATAAGGAATTCGGTCCTCACGGTTGTAGTTCTCTATTAATTTAGAAGCATGCCCTGTATGACATGACAAAAGAAGAAATAAAATAGAATAATTTTCTTATTATTTGTTTTTGTTCTAAACTAACAGAAATATAAACAACTATTGATAAAATGGTGTAAATTTAATAAAGAAAATAATGTAGTTGAGCTGGGATGTAAAAACTATAATTTAAAATTTAATTTAAACTGAATTTTAATTAAATAAAAAATATTATTACAATTAAATTTAGTTGAGCTAGGATGTGCATGAAAATAATTTGATTGATTGATTAGGGATACAATTTATCAATGGAGATAAGACTCTGAAATATTGTAGATATATAAAATGTTGCAAGGGAGATAAAGCTAGTTGAGATCTTATGCATGATCACAAGTAAATCCAAAAAAGAAAAACTAATGGAAAGGGATGACACATGAGTCTTAAGGAAAATAAACAAACACTTCATTCAGCTGAGAATTGTTTTTCACGCGCCCTCATTTGTGGTGGCGCGTGGAAGCAACGTTCAGCAGAGGGGAGGAGCGTGCATGCGCGCAGAAGTTTACAACCGGGTCTGGTTTGTGTACAGTTTGGGCTTTTATTTTATGTTTAATGCCCTTATCTGGGCTAGTTTAGTTAAGCATTTATAGCCCTTCATGGAATGAAAATCCAATTTTCTTGTATTAATAAAAATGCTGGTGGCAGGTAGAGGTCAGGGATTTAAATTTAACTCGAACTTATTAATATTTATTTTAAAAAGATTTTAATGGATGATTTTTTAAAAAATATAAACATTCGTTATTTTGGATTGATTGTCTGAATAAATTAATAAATAAAATATAGATATTATAATCAAAATAAACATAACAAGAAATATATTATGTATACATAAATATATTTACATGGTGTGTGTGTATATATAAATATTTATTTATTTAAAAAAAAGAAGAAAAAAAACCCGTCGACAGAAGGGTTCGAACCTGCGCGGGCGAAGCCCAACAGATTTCAAGTCTGTCTCCTTAACCACTCGGACATATCGACCCATTTGCTTCTTCTGTATCTTTTATAATTATATATACAAATATAAATAATATTTTAACAATCCTTCTCCCGCACTCCCATGAAGGATCAATCTTGAAACTCTAAACACAGGGATGATGTGCTTTCAAGGAGAAGGGTTCTGGAGGAGGAATTTTCTATAGTGTGAAGTTTGTATTCTAAGAATCCATCTCAAGGAAGAGGAGCCTTTTTAACCGGCCAATATTCTGTATTAAATGATTGTGCTGAATCAAGCAGTCTTCTGGAAAGCTTAACATTTTTTCATTATGATGGCCCCTTTTTTTAGGATATTACTCAAAATCTTGAAAAGGTAAGAAAGATTTGCTGGGAGACCTAACTAGTAAGGGTTCTGTCACTTGAAGTAAATGTAACTAGAACAGGACACTGGTACAAGTAGAAATACAGTCCCAAAAATGGAACTCGTCGTTTCAGAATGACATAAAATTGTTAGATACAATTTGCTTGATATGAGTTCAAAGTTTGGAATTTCCATTTTCAAGAAAAAATTTCTGTTTTATGAAGCCTAAGAAAACTTACATGGGGCTATATTGGTTCCTATCTTTGGTTGCTCGATAACCTTGCATCAAGAGATGGGGAATCCTCCAGTGAAAGCAAATAAGGCTATAAAATGTAGTGAGCTCCTTCCATTTGATTAGCAGACAAGCAGCATTGCCAGAAGAATCAAAATCCCATCTGCAGTTTTTCCTGGTCTCTCAGTCAAGTTAGTGAGAAATTTCAGCATTTCAGGTTGGCGTGGTTGCAGGTGACTTGATATTGCACCTTCTGAAGACCTAGTCAGGCTTGGTGTATTCAAGCAACATATGTGGTGACCGATAAATTTTCACCAGTGTCCAATAAAGAACCTCTTCAACTTCAAGCTCACCCTCTGCTCTTGCTGCATAAATATCCTCACATATCGCCATCAACCTGGTACAACACCAGGACAAAGCATGTAATATGATTCTTGGAAAAGAGTTAGAACATGCAAACAACATTGTATAAACAACGACACAGTCATACGGTTACTATATATAGAGGGTGGAATGAATAAATGTCCACAACAGACAAAGCTCGCTTACCTGTCGCAAGAAGGAAGATTCTCGAAGGGTATTCTCATTCTTAGGTCAGCACACTGCAGTCTGATAAAACGGCCAACTGCAAGCACGAAGGTAATGTAGAGACCCCAGATACTGAACTTGCTTAGTGTTTCACCAAGAATGCCCTCTGAAGAAATACCAGAATTCATGTTAATCTTTTAGGGACTGGTGGAACTCCTACAATCATAGGCAGAGAGTTTCTAAATACATATAAAAGCTGTGGTGGTCACACTCTTAATAAGTACTTACGTGGTGTTTCCTCGGATACAATAATAGCCATAGGTCCTCCAAACTGGCCACATCCAGATGAAAAATCAATATCATGGAAAGACCACCATTCTGGATTCCCACGATTAAGAACAAGATCCCCGCTGACAAGATCTACCTGTGTACATAGAAGGTCAACTTCTGTTTTCACCATTTTTCATCATAGCTGATTTACGTATTCATTGACATCAGGTTGGAAAAATGGAAATAGCTGACATACCGACCGTTCGAGCAAACCGCACTTCACCAGATCCAGTGACACGAAAGTATCTTGGATAAACATTAAATATTCTGAAGCTATTGGTAGTGCCATTTAGCACTGCCATTACATCTGAGTACGCTGGAAGGTCCTCATCTTGAACAATTAATTCATATCTCACGACTTCCTTTCCTTTAGGCCGATCTCTTGTTAATTGCCAGGAAAAGATGATGTCCATGTTCGATCTAAGAGATCTCATATATCTGGTCTGGACCACCGGGGGGACATGCCACAATGTGCTAGCATCAGCTTGGCAGCATATTAATTGGATGTCTTTCTCATTATATTCACTTAGATAGCCTTGTGGATCCAAATCATGATGTGAATCAAGTTCATCCCACGAGATCTTTTCACACAAAGTTGTCTCAAATAATGTAAGTCTTCCACTAAGTGTCTTTATATCAATGTGAATGCTTGCATCTTTGATAGGGTTAGCAATGTTAGTGGGGTTACCACTGCTGTACATCTGCCCAGAAAATGTATGCCTCAGAATTTATAAAAATGACAACTTACGAACCTGAAGTCACCATTGCCAACATGCAGTGGAAGATATAAAAACCAATGATTCTTGTTTGCCAACAAAAAAATAAGATATCTAGAAGCATGCTGTTATGTAATAAGATTTAAGACAATGTAATGCTGTTTGAAGGATGGTGCTCAACTGTCTCTTCTGTCTCTTCTGGAGCTCACAGGAGGAGAAAAGATCAGGGCATTTGAGAAAGCAGAGCCGCAACATGCAGATTTTCTTTCTGGATTTTTGTTAATTATTGTCTTAATCTTCTTTCAGATAACGATGATATTTCTGGCTATTTCTAAAAAATCTCTATTATGCTTGTTTGTTGATTCTTGGTATTTTCCAGGTATACTGCTTCTGCAGCGGGGTTATGCTCTTGGTATCTTTTTCTGTGTTTTGCCAAAGGATTCTCTAATGAAAATGCTCACTCATCTAATATAGCCAGTATTAAAACTTCATCCTTGACAACTTCATAATTTCAAGGTACAGACCCTTGTGTTTTATCTGAATTATTTGTTTTGCAGAACCAACAGATTACAAATAGACTGTGCTTAGACTGTCAAAAAGAATTGGAACCAGAAAGCATACGAGATTCTTACCAAAATAGGAGTCCATATAACACACAGCAATACAAAAAATAAGCATATCCATTGCAGAAATTTTGTCCTCTTCGGTTGCTTCTCTCCTTGTCGGTGTTTTGCTCTATTCAGAACCGCATCACATTTGACAAGAAACAAGCTTGCATGAATATCCTCTAACTAAAAAACAAAGTGCTAAAATTAGATTCAGGGGAAAGAGATTATGTAGCATATGTGCTCAAATGACAAATGAGATGAAAAAAAGTAAACAATAAAGCAGAAGTAGCGATCAAGTAAACAGTGACACCCACCACAGTGTAGGTAGTGATACAGATACTCATTCAAATATAGAAAGGTGGACAAGTACAGTGCAATTCAGTTGTTGCAAACACATATTGTAGAACTAACTCGAGAAGCATATAAAGGAATGCGTAGAAAAGTGGATAGTACAGAAATAAAAAAGATAGAACAATGAAAAGGAAGTTGCTGCATGGATATTACATCATATGTTGAATACAACAAAGGGGGAATTGGGTGCAGACAATCAGCGTGTAAAGAATGTAACATGTTTCAGGAAGATGCTGTGGGTTTACAAAGTTCCATCGGATAGACCTTCATATAAATGAATATGTGAATGTGTAAATAAATGACATGCATGTGTATTTACATTTTCTTAAACCAGGGTATCGCTTTTTCTCCTTTTCTAGAGAATCAGAAAGGCAGAGCATGGGAGATGTATGATTTTGGAAATCTAAGGAGGTTATCCATTTTTTAGATACCTTACAAGGAAGATATATTATACTGTTTTGTGCGAAGCATTTCTCATGCACATGGAAGGAGAAGATAATAAAAAAAACTATAGTGAATAGCTGAAGAATGGGCACCATTCCAAACTCCAGTTATTTGGATAGGCATTGAAAAATGATATCAGTAAAGCATACCTTCAACCAGTCATACATGGTCAAGGATGTAGTTTGTGCAAGACCAATCAAGAAACACATCGTAATTCATAAGGGAATGGCAGAGCACGATAAACTCGAAAGCCATATGGTTAATTCGTGAGATACTTACTTGTCAAAAAACTGTCTGTACAAAGTGCTTTCATGTGGAACTCCAAATCGTATTTGTATTGCCTGAAGAGCCAGAGAAACTGCCTTTGTGAGATAGATAGCTCGGAGGGCTAATCTTCCAGCATGCCTATGTTGTGGCTCTGTGTACCAAGCATACTCTGTGACTGAGTATGTGAAGAGAGCAAGATTGAAGAGATAGAAGAGGGACTTTTTCCGGTGGCAAATGAACAAAGGTATATAACACGATCGAGCACAATTAAGAAAAAGATGACCTGCAAGAAGAAACCATTTGATGTCCTTCAGAAATATATATTGGCACCAAAGATTCATAGGAGAAAAATAACAAGAAACTGAATTCACATTGCCGAGTCTGCTCACAGTATGAAAAAAACACTAGGGGGGAAACTAAATTACAGATTGAACTTTATGTGACAAAATCACTTTGGAAAGAGCATGTGTGTCATTTATCAAAACAAAATGATTTAAGGGCCTGGGGTTCTCACATAAACTTAATCTGCTAATGATGAAAATCGATACATAGTTGTTTCACAAAAATCTGAAAATGATGGATGCCATTGGTTCTGTTGATAGTTCCATGATAGTAATTACACATACATACTCCTCATATTCATGTGTGTCTGTGTACAATGGAGCGACTCTAAATTGACCTCTTCCAACCTTTGATTCTACGTGGAGAATTGATAAAACTGTAACTTCGGATTACACTGCAATATCAACACTGTCTCATAAGGAAAGAGGTTTACCATTAAGATAAAAACAAACTCTTTTGGAAATTGATCTTCAAGCTGATAAACTTCAAGAAATTCACTGTTGTTTTTTATGACTGATTGGTAGAAATGGCTACCAAGAAGAAGACAGCCAAATCTGCACAAAACACGTAGGCATAAAAGATCAATATCTTTTTTCCCTCCGCCAATCACTGATAGTATTGGGTAAGGAAATCTTATTTCCTTAACAATACCAGCGCGTTTGAGCTTCTAGAATCTCATAGGCTACATCAGCTGCTGGAGTTAGTGATTTGTAAAGATCCACATTGGTGCATCCTGTCAAGGGAGAGGCACAAAGCACCTCAAAAACAGCCAGAGCAATATTATCATTTTCAGGACTTCTTTCAATGCTTTGGACACGGATATTGCTGACTGAGTGCAAATGATTTTTCTTCTGGCATCTTTTATTATGCATAACCTTGAGCAGCTTGTTTATTCCTGATTTAATTCTCTGTGGCTGAATGCCATCC
>NC_133288.1:2609011-2687652 GCF_005239225.2 Populus alba
GGTGGCCGCTAAAGAAAGCAACCACACAGTCTGATATTAAAATCATGTTTGTTTCTTAAAAAATAATTTTTTAAAAAATAATTTTTCAAACTTTTCTATATTTGTTTGTTATTAGAAAAGTTGGTCAACGAAAAATACTTTTTTAGTCAACAAAAAACACTTTCTGATCAATTTCAATCAAAGAAAAATTTTGCTTGGTTTTCAGGAAAGTGTTTTTTCCTTTAGCTGTTTGTTTTCCGGAAAGTAGTTTCCGGAAAATTACTGTATTTTACATTACACAGTTTTGACGATGAATTATGAAGATCATTAATTGATTTCTCCTGCTCCTCTCTCTTCTTCTTCCCTCCTTTCTTTCCTTTCTCTCCTTTTACTTCCAACTCTAGTAGCTGCACAGGGATCGAACCCATCGGTGGAGCAAGCATGTATCTCAAGCTTTTACGATGATGAACTTTCAGCAATTTGAGCTTTCTGAAATAGTTAAATACAAGCAAAATTAGATACCTAGTTAGAACTTATTTCATGGTTTGCAGAAATTGGAATGATTGGTCGGTACTTACCGTTTGTGTAGACAACTGTTGTATTGTGGTGTTGAGATTTTTCTTCTCTACATCATTGAAATTAACTCTCCGCAGCTTGGGAGTGCTCAGTGCTCCGTTGGAGAAAAACTTCATCTCAGGACATTGGCTGACAGCTACGTTCACCAGAGATGGGAAATCAAAGCTGTGTTTTTCTGAGCAAAAGCTAGTTAGGCTTGGTAAAAGATGAAGCACTAATGTTTCTAATTTGCTGAAGACAATCTCATCTAATTTGCTGAAGACAATCTCGTTTGCTACTATTTCGGTAACCATACTGCAGCCCACTATCGTCATTGTTGTGAGTTGCGCCAGACTTTTTGCTGTTGTGGATGTCACCAATTTTACTAATCTTTCGCAATCCCACACATCCAAAGTTGTTAGATTTTGGAAAGAAGCACGCGACGGAGCTAAATAAATCAAACTGCCGCAATTCCGTACCGTTAGAGTTTCAAGAGTCTGCAGAGCTTGGTCCAGTTGGGAATTGCTCTTCCATAAATGCTCTAGGCAAGGAAGAGAAATACAACCCTAAGTGTCGTATCGGTGGAAGAACTGTTGCATTCTCCTCCATACCATCAAGTCTAGACGGGAGCAACTCTTTGAACGTACCACGGTCCACAATAAGTGTTTCCATATTAGGGAACCTTGGAAGGAGATCAAATAGAAAAGTTGCACGTGCATCACCAAAGCAAAATAGGTCGAGAACTTTGAGTTTTGTAATAGAAGTATTGAGGACATTTCAATAATGCCGATGCATCCTTGCTTTCCAAAAGTAAGTGCTCCAAGTTGGGGATGATCTGAAAACCAATCAAAAGAAAGCATGCTTGACTTGACGTTTTTCTTAACAAGTTTATAGGCTGTGCATAGAAAGATCAACTGAACACTTGACTAAAAAAATTATAGTTTTGTTCCTAAAAATGTAAATTGAGATTCTGGACAGAATTTAATGTGGATTATGGGTGAAATTTCAGTATGGTTATGTATTTTTGATAATCACAGTTTGGTCATCTAATTTTGATAAAATTACATTTTGGTCCCTGTTTTTAAAAAAATTATCGTTTGTCCCTAAAATTAGGAGACTAAACCTGGTTTCTATTATGCATTGGAATCTTTTATTTGGTTTTTTTTTTTAGTATATTTCATATATTTATTATAGGTTCTAATAATCCTCAAAAGAATTTTCAAGTCTTTCATCTATTATTCATTTTAGTTCTTTATTTTATAGGTGAGTGAAATAATCTTTAATATATATGTTAATATAAATAATATATATGTTTATTATATGATGATTATGACTAGTTAATTACTTGAATATTTATATATGTTGTTTTATTTTTCGAGTACTCATTTATTCTTGAATCTATACTCACATTCTGTTGAATTAAATTTTATTTGATATAATATAGATTGCTTTGATAATTATATGAATATTTTATTATGCCTTGAAATAGGACTTGTTAGTAATTTCATGCTAACAGAGAGTAGTCATGGCTATCGAACCCGACTAAGAAGCCGAGTCCCGAATTACACGGGTGATCTCGGGTCAACCTAAATCAACTCAGAAAAATTAAAAAATATATATTTTAAGTTTTAATATTTCATATGAAAAAATTAAGAAATAATTCATGTGAATACAAGCTATATATATTATAAATAATGAAGTTTAAGATTCTTTTAAAAGGTTTTTTTTTATCTCACATTGGAAGTTTGGTCAGTATTTCTTATTTAATTCGTGAGACTTTCTTTTTAGTTTTTACTTAATGTTTTAGATGCTCTACTGTTACCTTGTTTTAATTAAGTTTGGATTTTAATAATATAATAAGTATTATGAATTATTATTTTTATTTTAATTATTGATGAGAATTTTTTACTATCATTTCGTTTTATTAGTTTTGAATAATATAATATTTTAAAAAATTATGAAATGCTTTGTTTTTTAATAACTTTTATATATATATATATATTTTTTTAGATCTAGTGCAAGTGGAGTATCTTTACGATATCATTTTTGCATTGCTAGTCATGAAACTAAGGTTCGAGTTGTGATAATAACGGTCTAATGAAAGTTTATGTGCTTGGAATAGGGGTGAGGATCATACCTTCCCAAATGAGAGAAGTGGTTGCTGACCTTCGATGTCCATGTGGTCCTCCCTGCATGGTTCGTGAGAGCACTTTATTTCTGAAGGAAATATTTCAATTTTCTCACAGCCAATCACCCCAAGCTTTTTCAACCTCGGCCATTCTGATGTATGTATTCCCGGATAGAATCTCTTTAGTTCTGGTAATTTCCGAAGCTGCAGATCGGTAACTTTAGGAAACAAAAACTCAGGACCTTCCTCTAGTCCTTCATCCTTTGCAACAATTTCCTCCACTCCACAATTTTCTATCCGAAGCTCTTCAAGTTGTGGAAGGTTTAGGGCAATAGAGGCAGGGAAGAGACTTCTTAGACCAGGACATCTCCAGACATGCACGGTACATAGGTTATGGAAGGAAAGAATTCCTTGTGGATCCCTATTCCAAACATGCTTCAGCTGTGGAAGATTCCTTAGACGCACATCTCTCAATTGAGAGGCTGTAACAGCAAGTCTTTGTTCCACATTTATGAGCGCTTGGAGATCAAAAATCTCCTCTACTGAATCACAATCAGTTATAGCCAGACTCTCTAGATTATGGAATCTTCGCAGCATACTGGAAGGGAAAATATTCAGTAAATTCTTTCCACATCAACATTCAGTGTCTTTAGTTTGCAAAAGGAATCAGGATGGAGTTCATTGTGCCATATCACCTTCAAATTATCCATTCCGGCAATATGAAAGAACTCCAAGTCAGGGAATGCAACCTGCAGTAACAATTCCATTCTGTTAATAGATTGCCAACGCCCATAACAAAAATATCACCTTTGGGCTAAAACATGGAAACAAAATACACGTGTGAGGCAAGCTCACAAATTAAGCCTGCTTTTGAAATAAAATCACCTTGTCATCGAAGATAGCTGATTTTGTGTTGTCAGGTTTGCTCATGGCAGGGCCATCCGCACTTGATGAGATGGAAATAAATTCCTTCAGTTCAGGGCAATTCCTTAACCTCAGCTCTTTCAGGGAGTGGCATTCAAGCAAGTTAGTGGTGCAGAATCTTGTGAGTTTCGGCAGAACAATGAGCGCTAGGCAGAGTAGTTTAGGGAATAGCATTTTGCCTTCTCCGATTCCTTCTGGAACAACTATTTCTTCCATGGACTCGCAATTCCATATTTCAAGCCTTTCGAGTTGAGCAAGACTTTCGACCATAGAAGATGTCAATAAATAGTTTAAATTACTACAATTCCCTATTTCAATGCTTGCCAAGTTTTTAACACAGGGAGGCTGCACGGCAGGTTGGTCATACCATATCTTTTCCACTTTGATGGAGGAGAGCTTCAGATCCTCCAAATTGGGGAATAAAACCTGCATGCACGTATTTTGTTTTATTAAGTTCTTTTTATTTTTCAGCGAGATAAAAATAAATAAATCCTAGCCCTCAATTTGTCTACTCGTGAGAATGGGTTTTTGTTTTTTTGAGGTTAAAAGCACAAATAATAGCTTGTTAAAAGAACACAAACCAGACCTTTGTATTGAAAAGTGACTTGGAAGTCCCAAGCTCATTCCCCGCAACAATTTCTTTTGACCTCGCTTCACTTGCTAATAGCTTCTGCCTTCTATTAGAGTGAAAGCTTGTGAACTGAGGCAGACGTTGCAGTGTCAGTCTACGTAATTGAGTGAACTTTATTGGTTCACCGTCAGCAGCATCATTCTCACTTTCCTCAGCAACAACCTCTTCCATGATCTTGCAATCAATTATTGTGATTTCTTCAAGTCGCACAAGTCTTCTTGCCATGGAGACTGAAAATAAATTCTTCAACCTATGACAACTTTCTACCTTCAAAATTCTCAAGTTTCCAAGCGACTCTGCATAAGTTGGCCATGGCAGATCCTCTCCAAGTTATCCAAATTTTCAAGAAACAGTGAGTCCAAGTTCAGAAAAGCAGTTTGAGGACCCATCCTCATCGAGTTGATGATATATTGAACTCCAGGACAATTTTGGACGTGAAGATGCTTCAGCTGACAGAAACCTTCCCCGTCCAAGTCATTGAGGATACTCTTAACACCATTCAGTTCTTGCAAATGAAGTTTCTTCAGTGATCTTCAGCAGCGTGTTCACCCCCTCCTCCAACTGACTAACAGTATTGAGCTTGAGTTTCAAAGTTCTTGAGGTTGCATCCTTAACAGACCAGTCCCACCCATCTCCAATAAATATTCTGAACCTTTCCAACTTTTGAAAGCTCGAAAACAAGTCCTTGGGCATATGATCTGCATCTGTAATTTGCATGTCTAAGGTCATTAAGTTTGACAGAAGCTTCAATTCTGACAGGCAAGCATTGTTTCTTTCACTGCTTGATCCTTCAGTCTCCCATTTCAGAAAGCTGTTTCCCATATATAAATCTTCTAGCCGGGTCAAGGAAGAAAGGACATTTGGTGATATTACTTCAAGCCTTTCACAATTGCTCAAATCTAGAAGTAGCAGACGAGCCAATTTTTCCTATTTCTCTTGGCAAACAAACAAGATTAGAACTGTTTAAGCTGAGAACTTGCAACTTCTTTAGCTCTCCAACTATAGATATATCTTCCAAAACACAATGAATCCAAACACAGCGTTTTGAAGGTTCTCAAAGAAATTGAAGTGACGAAGGCAGTGGTGAAGATTAACTGCTGTTAGACCAAGACTTTAAGCTCCTTCATTTCTCTGAAAAAGTTGTCTGGTATTTGCAGTGAGGGATCCTTGTTCAGCAGTACAAACGAAGTGAGATTTGGACATTCTAATATTGCAGGAAGATCAGGAATTTCCCGGTAAGGCAAAGAGATTCCAGTGTACTGTTGAATCACATCATTGGGTGGCCATTCTTTGAATTCATCTGCCACGGTAAGCACATGGTGGTCCTTGATGCAACAGAGATGGCAAAACTATGAACAACATCATGCATTTTCACGCTTCCATCATTGTCACCTTCTAGCAACAAACAAGAGGCTTTAAGCTCATCCACCAATGTATGCAGTCTGTTTCTTGCTTCTTTCCAATGTGGAACGTCCCTTAAACAAATCCAAGCCTATACCATACCTTAGCAAGTTTGAGATTAAAATATTATTAGATCGTAATTGCCCACAAAGCAAGAACAATGACTTGATTTCATCACTTCTCAAATATTGGTAAACTCAGTTCTAGACACGAGTAAACTCGTTTGTCAATTTCATCTTTATCAAACCTTGTTAGCTGTTTCAAGGCGTCCTTCCAAGCATATAAATCTTTGTCTTTCAGTGCCCTCGCAACTGTAGCAAGTAAAATCGGCAAACCTGCGCATCTATTGGCTACTTCAGCAGCAACAAGTTGTAGACTAGGATTTTTAACAGTAACCCCACCATCTTTTCGAAAAAATTCCATGCTTCATTTGGAGGCAAAAATTGAATCGGGAAATTTTTGATTGCACCCATCTCGCGAGACAGTACATATTCATTTCTTGAAGACATGAGTATCTTGCATCCTTCGTGAGGAATTCCAACATCCTCCAATTTAAGTTCTTTCCAAATATCATCAAGAATTACAAGTACTCTAGTCATTTTCTTCAATCCTCGCATAGTTGACTTGCCCTTCCTTTATCAGTCTCTGCATCCAATTTGAGTCCTAGCCCATCTGCTATTTCACCTTGAATTCTTCTGATGTCTGGAGTATGTGACACAAGTGCCAGAACCACCTTATCGAACAGCCTACCCTCCTCGACTTGTTCAGCAACCTTCTTCACAAGTGTGGTCTTCCCCAAACACCCATCCCATATACCCAACCATGTTCACGGCACCATCCTTCAATGCATCCACAACAGCATTTACTACAGAATCTCTTGATTCAAAGGCCTCATAGTCCTGGACAGGCCCTATACCCGATGGAGCAGGACGGTAAGAAACCCTAGCAAATTCCCCTTTTTTCTGGAGATCAGCAATAACCGTCAACTCCTTCTTCGCTGCTTTACCCAACCGATAGCGTATCTTTAGATCAGGACACAAACCCATGAAGCACTTCTTACTTGATTCATCTCCACCAACACCACCTCCCCCTTGAATGACCCCATCAACACTTCTCAGCCAGTTCTCAACATCAACTTCAATCTCTTCCCCATTCCTTCTAGCCTCCTCTATAGAATGAATCACCCTTGTTTTTGCACCTGTCAGCTTCTCAACTTCATTTTTTAAGTTCTGAATATTGGTATTGCAATAAATTACATAACCAATCTGTCTCTTAATGGGAACAACTAACAGCTCAGCAACTTTGGCTACAATAGAAATCACAATTTCCATGTCCAATGAAACTTAACTCTTCTTCTTGTCTGAAATCAAGCAATCAAGGAACTGCAATGAACATATTAAACCAGAAGGAAACTTTTCAAATCTTCAGGAACTAAATCAGAAATGAACAGCAAAGACAACACAAATAATAAACAAGCAGCAAAGCAGAGGCTTTTCAAAAGCATAAAGTAACAAAGAAAGAAAGCAATCAAGATGAAAGGCAAATTAACATCAAAGGGTCTCTGGAATCAAGTGATAAAAATAGGAAAAAGGAAAAGTCCTTAAGCAACCATACCTCTTGGTTTCAGCTAATAAACAGAGCAGTGACTTCAGACCAGTGAGCAGAGGTGCAAATATTACTGCAGATTATAAACAGCTGAGGTTTATCAGCAGTGAGAAAGCAAGGGAATGGATGAGACCAACAGTGGATGGCTTAATGATTACTCTCTGTATGGTTGAAAGAGCGCATCTTTCCTTCATAAAAAAACAAAAAAGAACAACTTGACTTCCTACAAAATCTAGGTGCCCACTTTGGAGAACGAACCGATTGAACTCTGCCAAATCAGCAAGGGCACAACATCCATAAACAGTGAGGAGCAACTTGGCTTGCTACATTGCTACAGAATCTAGGGGCCCACTTTGGAGAACTAACCAATTGAAGTCTGCCAAGTGCCAAGTCCTTGATGAAAACTGAAATCTTTGATAGTTTTTGAAAAATCTGTATTTTATATAAAAAAAATATAAAAAAAATATCCCAGCTAATTAAATTGAAAATATTAAGCTAAACAGAAGAAAAAAAAGAAAGCAACAATAAAAATTGAAAAAAAATAAATCTGAAATAGTACTTAATTTAAATCTAAAAATGAAAATAGCTAGCAAGCTAATTATTTTTGAAAAATAAAGCTCTTTCGAATAAAAAAATTATATCTTTTTTATTATACTGAATGTGAAATTTTTCAAAAATTTAGAAAATCTAAATAAAAATAATTGAGATTGCTATAATAGTATTCCAGAGACCTTGTAATAGAAATGGATTGCAATAGAGAGAATGTCCATTGAGATCTTGCAATAGAGAGAATGTCCATTGAGATCTTGTAATAGAAATGGATTGCATTAGAGAAAACCTCCCCTAGCTCCGTAACTCAACTGGTAAAAGATATAAGATCTGCAAGAAAACAAAAAAGAGGAAAGGGTGTGTTCCTATGTAGCATAGCTGGGTTTAGAATCAATCATCTTGTCATGTGGAAGCTTGTATATTCTGAATTAAATACCTCCAATTTATCACATAATTTCTTTCAAATATGTCGGTGTCTTCCTGGATAGAATTTCTTGAGCTCTGGTAATGCCCAAAGTAGAAGGTATGAACATTGACTTATTTAAGTTGGTTAGTATGGGTATGGTTGTTTTTCAAATAATTTTTCATGCTAAAATATATGTTAATGATGTTTTTTTATTTTTAAAAAATAATTTTTGATATTAATGCATCAAAATTATTTAAAAACACTGAAAATATATTAATTTAAAATTAATAAAAAAAATTTAAATTCTTTTAAAAACTTTTAGTAATTAATCCTGGATGTCCTCACTTCTCTGTAAAGAGTTCATGTTTTCACAGGGAAACAAACTGAAGTCCTCAGCTTCCCCAATTCACTTGGCAGTTGGAATTTCTTCCAGAACACAAAAATTGTTGTAGCTGAATACTCCATTCAAGCAAAAAAAAAAAAAAAAATGGAGATGCAGGGGATCGAACCCTGTACCTCTCGCATGCAAAAACTGAATAAAATTGATCTTTCTGCTAACGACTTGGTAGGAAGTCTGCCCACAACTTTTGTTAATTTCCAGAAATTGGTGTCCATGGATCTATCCAGCAACAGGCTCAGCGGAAGCATCCCGAAAGAAATTTTCAGTCTCTCCAGTTTGAGTGCAACTCTGAACCTGTCCAATAACCAGCTAACAGGTTCTTTGCCTCAAGAGATCAAGGGGCTCGAAAATGTTGCCGCTGTTGATTTTTCTCACAATCATTTGTCTGGAAGCATCCCAGATACAATTGGAAGCTGGAAGAGTTTGGAGAAGTTATTCATGGAAAACAATATGTTCTCTGGAGTCATTCCAGCTACTCTAGGCGACGTGAAGGGTTTGGAGATCCTTGACCTCTCTTCGAACCAAATATCAGGCATAATACCCAATAATCTTGAAAACTTGCAGGCCCTTCACTTGTTGAACCTCTCATTCAACGACCTTGAAGGACTTCTTCCTAAGGATGGAGCCTTTGGAAATCTCTCTAGAATTCACGTGGAAGGGAATACGAAGCTCTGCCTGGATTTAACTTGTTGGAACAATCAACATCAGAAATCATAGTTGACTTGCCCTTCCTTTATCAGTCTCTGCACCCAATGTGAGTCCTAGCCCATCTGCTATTTCACCTTGAATTCTTCTGATGTCTGGAGTCTGTGACACAAGTGCCAGAACCACCTTATCGAACAGCCTACCCTCCTTGACTTGTTCAGCAACCTTCAACACAAGTGTGGTCTTCCCCACACCACCCATCCCATATACCCCAACCATGTTCACGTCACCATCCTTCAATGCATCCACAATAGCATTTACTACAGAATCTCTTGATTCAAAGGCCTCATAATCCTTGACAGGCCCTATACCCGATGGAGCAGCACGGTAAGAAACTCCATCAAATTTCCCTTTTTCCTGGAGATCAACAATAACCGTCAACTCCTTCTTCGCTGCTTTACCCAGCCGATAACGTATCTTTAGATCAGGACACAAACCCATGAAGCACTTCTTACTTGATTCATCTCCAACAACACCACCTCCCTCTTGAATGACCCCATCAACACTTCTCAGCCAGTTCTCAACATCAACTTCAATCTCTTCCCCATTCCTTCTAGCCTCCTCTATAGAATGAATCACCCTTGTTTTTGCATCTGTCAGCTTCTCAACTTCATTTTTTAAGTTCTGAATATTGGTATTACAATCAATTACATAACCAATCTGTCTCTTAATGGGAACAACTAACAGCTCAGCAACTTTGGCTACAACAGCAATCACAATATCCATGTCCAATGAAACTTAACTCTTCTTCTTGTCTGGAATCAAGCAATCAAGGAACTGCAATGAACATATTAAATCAGAAGGAAACTTTTCAAATCTTCAGGAACTAAATCAGAAATGAACAGCAAAAAGATTTCTTTGTTGCAAGTCAACTAACATTAATAAAGCAAAAACAACACAAATAATAAACAAGCAGCAAAGCAGAGGCTTTTCAGAAGCATAAAGTAACAAAGAAAGAAAGCAATCAAGATGAAAACCAAATTAACATCAAGGGGTCTCTGGAATCAAGTGATAAAAATAGAAAAAAGGAAGAGTCCTTAAGTAAGCATACCTCTTGGTTTCTGCTAATCAACAGAGCAGTGACTTCAGACCACATGTGGGTTGCCAGGGTAGGGAAGGAGTGGGAGCCACCTCAATCATGACAAAGATGCCAGCCTGGCCTCAGTCACTTGACAGAACACGACACACACGCACACAATAGGAGAAGGAAAGAAGTACAGAACAAGAAGATGCTTCTTTAGAATTTTCACAATACTTGAAAGCTTATATTTTGTTACTGAGTAACTCAGTAACTTTGCTTACCATGTTATCATTTCTTGTTTCTGAGCAAGTACCCTGTTAACATTAGATTAATGGAAGGGAATATATTTAAAAATATATTTTTAAATATTTAATTTTTTTTATTGTTTTTTATAATATTTTTTATTTAAAAATATATTAAAATAATTTTAAATTTGGTACGAGAGAGGGAAGAAAGACCTCCTAAATTTAATAATATATTTAAAATCCAAGTCACACTTGTCTAAAGATTAGAAAGGTATATGTTTTATTCCTCAATTTAAATTTTAAGATTTATTTAAAAAAAATACTGGAGCCAATATATGAAAAATGTGTTTTTAAAATTGCTTATATATAAAAAAAAAAATCTAATTTCGTGGGAAAAAAACCAATAATGTTCTTGGTTGAGGGTCGGCTAAGAAAAGAAATGGAGTTCTTGGCTGAGCTGGACCAATCAAGATTCATGGTGGCAAATAGTATAAATTGGGCAGTGCATTGACCGCCTTGATGTACATCTTACATATAAAGGAAATTGGTTGCTTCCAAATTACAGCTCACTATCGCACGTGTCATGACGCTAGAAAAGGCATTAATATGCTTGTCCTGTGTTGGAAAACTAGATTTCAGTTGTACGAAGGTGGACTTCCTCTTTATTCTTCTTCTTCTTCTTCTTTTTCTTTTTTATATAATAACCACTAAAAATTATATCTTTTTTATTATACTGAATGTGGAATTTTTCAAGATTTAGAAAATCTAAATAAAAATAATTGTAGAAAGTGTCTCACTTCAAATGGTATTCGGAAGACTAAATTTTTTTTTCAAAAAATAATTAAACTAAATTTAAAAAAAAAACCAAAATCAAACTGAAATTAATTCAAACTAATTAATTTCGATTCGGTTTTTTAGAAAAAAATGGTTCAAACTGGTTTGATTCAATTTTTTTTTCCGGTTTTTTTTTTTTTAATTTGGGTTCAGTTTAGTTCGGTTTGATTTTTTCTATTTTAAACTTATAAAACTAAAACTAAACCTGTCGGTTTTTTTCAAAATTTTAATCAATTTTTTTTACTATTTAATTTTTTTTATTTTTTTAATTTAATTAATTTTTCAGTTTATCATTTCTAATAATAGCCAGTGATAACAGAAGACATTTTCTTTGTATCTTCTTCCATATCTTCCACGGGATCAAATCAATTTCTCGGAACACCTATCACATCAAATTAGTGGATAATAATAATAATAATAATAATAATAATAATAATAAATACTTATCACATCAGCACACCTATGACATCAATTTTTTATGAATATGATGTAATCTTGTTTTTTTCTTTGATGCTATCTTTTACTTTTACATTAATATCGTAGAGGAGAGAGATAAAATGCTAAAAGAATTTCTTTATAAATCTAAATATCTCCTTTTTATACGATATTTATTTAATGGCTCCTTTTTATTTGGTATTTATCTACTAGTAGAATATTTAATTCATTAAAAACCCACTTAATTCAACAAAAAAACCCACTAAAAAAACATCTAATTACATCTAATTACCTACCATATTGACTTAGCCAGAAAGAAACAATCTGAGCAGCCTCACAAAGAAGCGTTTTAGTCATCCGTGTTGACATTTCGAGTGGTTTCTTGAGCTAGCCTTGTGGGCTCGGTCCAGGGCTTAGAAAATTTCCAGATGAGGTTCTCACCTTGTTCCATAAATGTACGGTAACCTCAGTATTCCTTGTCTCAGTTACCCGATATTTTTCAGATTGTTTTCTTCTTTTTCTAGTGCCTCAGAAACCAGAAAGTTATGGCTTTAGCATTGCGTTTTCGTTGTGTTGCTGTTTTAGTTTTTCTGTTATCATCCCCAAGTGCACTTCCAGTGGTGAAGGAAGCACTGCTTTCGCTTAAATCTCATGTAACCACTGATCCTTCAAATACTCTGTTCTCATGGAACAACAACTCCAGCCCCTGTAACTGGACTCGTGTTAGCTGCAACCAGGTGAATCAAAGGGTCGTTGGCCTTGATTTGTCTGGCCTTAGATTAACAGGTTCCATTAGCCCAAACATCGGAAACCTATCCTTCCTTCGCTCACTCCATCTACAAGGGAACCAATTTACAGGACTTGTTCCTGATCAAATTGGTGCTCTTTCCCGTTTGAGTGTCCTTAATATTAGCTTTAACAGCATCAATGGTCCAATACCTTTGAACATAACCAAGTGCTTAAAGCTCCAGATCCTGGACTTGATGCAGAATGAGATCTCAGGAGCCATTCCTGAGGAACTCAGCAGCCTAAAAAGCCTTGAAATCCTCAAGCTGGGTGGAAACAAGCTCTGGGGTACGATCCCGCCATCTTTTGCAAACATTACCTCTCTTCTCACCCTAAATTTAGCCACCAATAATCTTGGCGGAATGATCCCTGACGATTTTGGTCGTTTTAAGAATCTAAAACATCTAGACCTTAGTATCAATTATCTCACCGGCAATGTTCCTCTATCCCTGTACAACATTTCTTCTTTGGTTTTCCTCGCTGTTGCTTCAAACCAACTGCGAGGTGAAATCCCAGTTGATGTTGGAGATAGACTCCCAAATCTTTTGAACTTCAATTTTTGCATCAACAAATTTACTGGTTCAATTCCATGGTCTTTGCATAATCTTACAAACATACAGAGCATCCGTATGGCACACAATCTTCTGAGTGGATATGTGCCATCAGGACTTGGAAATCTTCCTGAATTGCAAATGTATAACATTGGCTACAATCAGATAAAAAGTTCTGGTGATGAGGGTCTCAATTTTCTCACTTCTTTCATAAACAGTAGCTATCTTAACTTTCTTGCCATCGATGGCAATCTTCTGGAGGGTCTCATTCCGGAATCCATTGGAAATCTCTCGGTTTCTCTTAGAAGTTTATACTTGGGAGGGAATAGAATATATGGAAGGATACCTGCCTCAATCAGACATCTTAGAAGCTTGGCGTTGCTAAATATAAGCTATAATTATGTTTCTGGTGAGATTCCACCAGAAATTGGCGAGCTTACAAATCTGCAAGAGTTGCATTTGGCTGCAAATAAGATATCGGGCAGAATCCCAAACTCCCTTGGAAAGCTCCAAAAACTGAATAAAATTGATCTTTCTACTAACGACTTGGTAGGAAGTCTGCCCACAACTTTTGTTAATTTCCAGCAATTGGTGTCCATGGATCTATCAAGCTACAGGATCAACGGAAGTATACCGAAAGAAATTTTCAGTCTCTCCAGTTTGAGTGCAACTCTGAACCTGTCCAGTAACCAGCTAACAGGTTCTTTGCCTCAAGAGATCAAGGGGCTCGAAAATGTTGCCGCTGTTGATTTTTCTCACAATCATTTGTCTGGAAGCATCCCAGATACAATTGGAAGCTGGAAGAGTTTGGAGAGGTTATTCATGGAAAATAATATGTTCTCTGGAGTCATTCCAGCTACTCTAGGCGACGTGAAGGGTTTGGAGATCCTTGACCTCTCTTCGAACCAAATATCAGGCATAATACCCAATAATCTTGAAAACTTGCAGGCCCTTCACTTGTTGAACCTCTCATTCAACGACCTTGAAGGACTTCTTCCTAAGGATGGAGCCTTTAGAAATCTCTCTAGAATTCACGTGGAAGGGAATTCGAAGCTCTGCTTGGATTTAACTTGTTGGAACAATCAACATCGGAAAAGAACATCCACTGCAATTTATATTGTCATTGCCAGCATAGCCACAGTTGCAGTATGCTCAGTGATAGCAGTTTTGCTGTGTGTAAGGAAAAGAAAAGGGAAATTATGCCAAGGGCATATTCAATTAAGCTTCAGCATCGCACAATCACTTATAGAGAGCTTCGTAAAGCAACTGAGAGTTTTGACACTGGAAATCTGATAGGGAAGGGCAGTTTTGGGTCAGTCTACAAAGGTGAACTTGGAGATGGGACTGTTGTTGCAGTGAAGGTGCTTGACATCGAGAAGTACGGATCCTGGAAGAGTTTTTTGGCTGAATGTGAGGCTTTGAAGAACGTAAGTGTTAAGAATTGTGTTGTTGTGTTTTGTGCAGGTAAAGGGATGCACAATCAAGAACAACAATTCTGGTATTGAAGAACACGAATTACACACAAGGTGTTTGATAAAATGTCTCAGTGAGTATTTCATTAACTGCATGTCTTTAAATACAACAAACCTCCCTAGTTATCAGCCACTAACTGTAGTGGACAATTTGCTGTCACTAGCCACTAACTGTAGTGGAGAATATGCTGCCACTAATCTCAGCAACAACATCAGAAAAACAAGGGATTTACTTTAACAAAATCAAAACAGAAATGAAAGAAAAGAAAACAGACAATACTTGATTAAACAACATGAAACACTAGAGTTAAAAAATGTCAATTGTCTAACACTCCTCCTTGACATTTTGACGACAAATTCCAATCATTTGTCTTAATGTCTCAAATCTCTCTTTAGGTAGTGGTTTGGTAAATATATCTGCAAGTTGTTCTTCGGAAGAACAATGAATCAGCATCACTTCATTAGATTGTTGAACTTCTCTAATAAAATGAAACTTGATTTTGATATGCTTTGTACGTCCATGAAAGACTGGATTCTTTGAAATTGATACTGCAGAACTGTTATCACACATAATTTTGGTAGCTTCAACCTGTTCATGTCCCAAATCCTTTAACATTTTTCTCAACCAAATTGCTTGGTTGACAGCAGCGGCAGCAGCAATGTACTCTGCTTCTGCAGTGGATTGAGCTGTTGTCTCTTGCTTCTTTGAACTCCAGGTGAAGACACCTGAATTGAGTGAGAATAAATACCCTGAAGTGCTTCTTGAATCATCAATACAGCCTCCCCAGTCACTGTCAGTATAGCCTTTTAGTTCCACAACCCCTTCTGATGATCTTGGACAGAAAATACCAAGATCAATGGTACCTTTGATGTATCTAAGTATCCTTTTTGCTGCAATGAAATGAGTCTCCCTTGGAGAATGCATGAACCTTGAAAGAATACTCACAACAAATAATATGTCAGGTCTACTTGCTGTAAGATATTGAAGGCTGCCAATTAAGCCTCTATACAAACTTTCATCCACTTTTTCAGATTCATCATCCTTGCTAAGCTTGATACTTGTTGTCATAGGAGTCCCCACTGGTTTACAATCCTCCATTTTGAATCTTTTTAGGATGTCTGAAGCATTCTTCTTTTGGCATGTAAAAATGTCATTGCTGGATTGCATCACTTCCATTCCAAGGAAGTAATTCATCATTCCAAGGTCAGACATCTCAAACATCTTCTTCATTTCATCTTTGAACTCTTGGATCATTCCAAGTTCACTTCCTGTGATAAGCATATCATCTACGTAAATAGATACAATTAGAAAATGGTTACCACATGATTTCACATACAAAGTTGCTTCATTTTGGCTTCTGCTGAACCCAAGTTGAAGCAGATGTGTGTCCATTCTGTCATACCAAGCTCGGGGAGCTTGTTTCAACCCATACAAGGCCTTCTTAAGTAGATACACATGATCTTCTTTATCTTTAACAGCATACCCATCGGGTTGCTCTACAAAGATTTCTTCAGCAAGAAATCCATTCAAGAAGGCAGACTTGACATCAAGTTGGTGAATCTGCCAAGAGTTATGTGTTGCAAGTGTAATGAGAAGTCTAATAGTATCATACCTTGCTACTGGAGCAAAGGTCTCTAGGTAGTCCACACCATATTGTTGAGCATAGCCCTTTACCACCAATCTAGCCTTGTGTTTGCATACTGACCCATCTGAATTGAGTTTTGTTTTGAAAACCCATCTTACACCTATCACCTTGCGATGCTTAGGCCTTTCAATCAGCTGCCATGTTGCATTTTTGTTGATCATTTCCATTTCTGCCTCCATTGCTCTCCTCCATGCTGGAAATTCTTGAGCTTCAGTATAACTGGTTGGTTCTAGGATTGCCATGTTGCATCTTAGGTGAATATCTTCCAATGATCTTGTGCCTCTAACTGGAAAATCATCCACTGATTCATCAGCTACTGGCTGGGGCTAAATGGTGAATGGTTGATCAGAAATCATATTTTTCTGATGTTCCCAATCCCATGTGATTGCTTCATCAACCTTCACATCTCTGCTGAGAATTACCTTCTCTGTTTGTAAGCAAAGAATTCTGTATCCTTTGGTTGTTATTCCATAACCCACAAGAACTCCCTTTTGAGCTTTGTTGTCAAGTTTGCTCCTTTTTGGCTCAGCTATATGATAATAGCATATGCTGCTAAAGATTCGAAGATGATCTACAGCAGGTTTAACACCATTCCAGCCTTCGTATGGTGTCTTGTCCTCCAGTGCTTTGGTTGGAAGTCGGTTCAGCAAGTAAACAGAGGTATTGACTGCCTCTGCCCATAATTTGTTTGGCATTTTCTTTTCAAGTAAGAGACATCTAGCCATCTCCATTACTGTCCTGTTCTTCCTCTCACATACACCATTTTGTTGTGGTGGGAAGTAATACCTCCACCAAGGAAGTATATATATATAAAAGATAGTAATAAAATTATTTCAAAATAATAATTTTTATTTTATTTTTAAAATTTATTTTTGACTTCAATATATTAAAACAATCCAAAAATATCAAAATATTAATTTAAAACAACATAATTTATTTTTTAAAAAATATATTACCCAACTATAACCCGAAACACCTCCTTTGTAAAACAGCCTGCCTCCATTTTCCTCTCTTCACACCCCCCAACCCCCCCCCCAAAAAAAAAAAAAAAAAAAAACACTAAAAAATGAATCATGAAGAATTTGGTGATATAAATTGGGCTTCAATCTCTGGACAATATATGTTAGCGCATTTTTCTTGAAGGAACTCTTATTTCATAGAAAATCAAAATACGTACAGTAGTGTCCAGGTCCTTGGTAGAATCGAAATATTGAGTTATTGCCTCCATATACTTGGCTTCAGTATTTACTGGACGACTTGCAAGTAATCAAAGCTCAAACCAATCCATTATGGTGAGAAGAAGCCTTATATGTATCGTGAAGAGAGCACAACAAGTCTCTTCGCCTACCTATGGCAAACGCCAGTCCTTTAATTTAGCATGACGTGGCTTCCAAGCACAACAATCATAAGGTAATTACAACAAAAATCCTAACGATGTTTTTATTTCCAATTCCAGGCCTCGTCCTTCTTTTTCCCTAGGTGAACGCAGGACGACACCTGCAGAAAAAGAGATGTATCGTGAAGATAAGTGTCAATACGTACTATGATGTCAATGGCCATTTTGCAAAAATATATTGGTGGCCGCTAAAGAAAGCAACAACACAGTCTGATATTCCTCAAGCACTAGCAGCCCTCATGTTAGATAACATTGTAGCTAATATAGAATGGACATCAAACACTGTGCATCCAATCATATGACATGTAAAGTAGATGTACTTACTAATCTTAGAAGCTATAAGGGAACAAATGGTGTTATAATTGGAGATGGTTCATCATTGCAAATTAATGGTATAGGTGATACAAATATAAAACAGATGATCATCATGTTACCATTAAAAAATATTTTATTTGTTCTTGAATTAACAAGAAATCTACTATCATTCAATCAACTAACAACTCAGCAACCTGTACATTGTGAATTTTCTGATGAGAATTTTTGTGTTAATGACAGAACAACAGGGCAAAAATTGATGACAGGAGCATGTAGAGGGGACCTTTACCAGAACACCATATTTTAAGTTGCATAAAACACAAACTAACATACACTAATTTAAGGGTTTTTGGCTCAAAATGCTTTCCTTGGACCAAAAGAAAAATAAGTTTGATCCCAAGACAATTCCATGTGTTTTTGTCGGATACAAGGACAAATACAAAGGCTATAAATGCTTTAAGCCTACGAGTAGAGATTTTTTTATGTCACACCATGTTGTGTTTGATGAAATGATGTTTCTTTATAAAGAGTCGAGATCTATCAAGAAGACTCCTAGGAATTCTGACACCATGTCAGTCGTTGATTCCTGGTTGCCTTGAAGACGGTCAAGAAGACTCCTAGAGAGATAAGGTATTAATCCTCATAAATGGATCAGAGATAAGGAAGTTTCTGTTTGTGATTCTATCAACAAACAATAGAGAAAAAAACACTGGGTGACAAAAGATACAGCTGTTTTGATATTTGTGTATTCAAATTATTGAAAAATATTAAAAAAGTTTAAATTTTTTAAAACAGGACTCGAAAAACATGGTACATGATGAATGTTAGAACTGGGTATCAAAATCACAAATTTTTTTGAAGAGTTCCAGCAATAATGGATTACACAGTGCTTCCATAACGAAAGGATTTAGAAGATCAATGCAAGATATTCTCAGCTACTAACAGTTGTCATCAAGTCGATCAAGACAAATACGTACTAGTTTATTTATAATTAATTGGGACTTGTATAACATTAACGAACGTCTTTTTTTTTTTTTTTTTTTTTTAGAAAAAGAATAAACATCCAGTAAAAAACAATAATAAAAAAAAAGTCTCTAACTGCGAAGTCTAATTTTTCTCTCCTAGCTAACCATGTTTTTTTGTATAGAAAAATATCTCAATGGAAGTGTATTATATATTGGCAAAGACTGTGAATGGCTGAGGTCTATAGTGACATTGGCATTATTAGTTATATAGCAGAGATAAAGAGAGACATTGATAGTCTGTACGTACATGCATGGTTTGGATAAGCCAAGCAAAAACAGATGACGTTTTTTTTTAGAAATGTTTTTGGTAATAATTTAGGGATGTTGTGATAGCAAAGAAGATGTGTGATCTTTTTTCACCACAAAGATTCAAATATCAGATAAGGCTGTGAAAAGTTTTAAATTATCATGAATTTAATTAAAAAAAATTGGATTTTAGCATCACCGATATTCAAGTTTAACCAAATTAATTATAAATTAAATTTGAGACATATCCTAACTAAAATATTCCAGGTACAAATCACCGAATTATCAACCAAGCAAGAATTAATAACAGTGAGCCAAAACCATTTGATGCCTGTAGCACGACAATTCATAATTAATTCATTTCATAGTTGATAGATCTTTTGGGTGATATATATATCCATGATAATATTCTTTTATTTTAGATGATAAGAATATTCTCCTCTCAATTGTTCACCCATCAAATCGAAGGCCATCCTTTCAAACTTCAACTAATAAATATCCGTATTCAAGTTGGTGCCATAACACTATATTTTTTTTCTACAGTTTCTTTAAAGATTTAATTCATAAATGAGAGGGATATGGATGGAGGTGTTTCCTCTTGGATTGGAAATGATTAGGCCGACCGTTATTTTGGGCAGCTAACACAACCATGTCCATATATATATATATATATATATATATATATATATATATATATATATATATATATATATCACTTTCAAAATTGGCAACCCTATCGAAAAAACAAAGAAGAGTGGGGGAGAAGGCAAAATCTGAACGAAGTCTTACGCGGGACTTGGAACCGATACCGCCTAGTCTCCCTCTCCCTCTAGACTCTCCATAACTTCTCACTTCCATGCCTTCAGGTTCTCTCCCTTTGTGCTCATCCATTTACAATTCTATGTACTGTAGTCTTTCTTCTCAAAATTATTATATTATTAATATATATATCATGATGAGCTTTTGCAAGAAAAGTGTTCACTCTTTTTTAGATCTTACAAATCATCCCAATATTAGTGTTAGTAGTATTGGTGCTGAAAAGCCTTCCTGCAAATGTCAAGGTGTTAATTTGCAGTTCTCCCTCTGGATCAGGACTAAGGTTTATCACAGGTTGGATAATATTTTTTAACAAAAAAAAATATACAAGCTTTTCAAATATATTTTTATTTTTATTTAAATTCTAATTATAAATCAAAAGATTTACACATGCATTTAATTAAATACTTTGAGAACCATTTGTGCCAATAAATGTAAAAAATAAAGTATTCATGCATCAATTCGACTTGTCTCGTTGTAGATCAACTATTTTTTTTTAATGCAAAATAATTAATATATAAGTTTTATTGACGTGTTTTTCGACATCAGGTAAGAAATATAACCTTGAATCAAGAAATAGATACTTATATATAATAAATTGTAGTAAATATCATATGTGTTAATAAAATATAAAAAAATATAAAAAAAGTGTTCTACATATAATAGTTTTAAAAAAATTGTAAAGAAAAATTATAAAAAAATATTTAAAGTGTAAAAAATAATATTAAAAAAAAGTGTAAGGAAAAAAATAAAGAAATATTAAAACAATAAAGATAAAAAAATGGTGATAAGTAAATCAAATATAAAATGATAAAAATAACAAGTATAAAAAAAATATTGAAAAAACTTGTTTTCTAAAAAAAAAACCCAAAAATTACAATTTTACCACAAAAAAATTAACAAAATTTACAATTATAATATTTTTACATGAAAACACCATTTATTTATAGTAATTGTAAATCAATGTTTGGGTAGAGTTTTGCTATTTATAGTATTGTATTTTACATTAGACAGTTTTGACGATGAATTATGAAGATCATTAATTGATTTCTCCTGCTCCTCTCTTCTTCTTCTCCCTCCTTTCTTCCTTTCTCTCCTTTTACTTCCAACTCTAGTAGCTGCACAGGGATCGAACCCATCGGTGGAGCAAGCATGTATCTCAAGCTTTTACGATGATGAACTTTCAGCAATTTGAGCTTTCTGAAATAGTTAAATACAAGCAAAATTAGATACCTAGTTAGAACTTATTTCATGGTTTGCAGAAATTGGAATGATTGGTCGGTACTTACCGTTTGTGTAGACAACTGTTGTATTGTGGTGTTAATATTTCGACCCCGGAATCCTTTATTGAAATCAACTCTCCGCAGCTTGGGAGTGCTCAGTGCTCCGTTGGAGAAAAACTTCATCTCAGGACAGTGTTCGACAGTTACTTCTACCAGAGATGGGAAATCAAAGCTGTGTTTTTCTGAGCAAAAGCTAGTTAGGCTTGGTAAACGATGAAGCACTAATGTTTCTAATTTGCTGAAGACAATCTCATCTTTTATTCCCTCTCCCTCGTTTGCTACTATTTCGGTAACCATACTGCAGTAGTTTATACTCATTCTTGTGAGTTGCGCCAGACTTTTTGCTGTTGTGGATGTCACCAATTTTACTAATCTTTCGCAATTCCACACATCCAAAGTTGTTAGATTTTGGAAAGAAGCACGCGACGGAGCTAAATAAATCAAACTGCCGCAATCCTCTACCCTTAGAGTTTCAAGAGTCTGCAGAGCTTGGTCCAGTTGGGAATTGCTCTTCCATAAATGCTCTAGGCAATGAAGATATCTCAACTCTATGTGTCGTATCGGTGAAAGAACTGTTGCATGCTCCTCCATACCAACAAGTCTAGACGGGAGGAACTCTTTGAACGTACCACCTTCCACATTAAGTCTTTCCATATTAGGGAACCTTGGAAGGAGATCAAATAGAAAAGTTGCATGTGCATCACCAAAGCAAAATATTAGCTCGAGAACTTTGAGTTTGTGAAAGAAGTATTGAGGACATTTCAATAATGCCGATGCATCCTTGCTTTCCAAACAGAAATCCTCCAAGTTGGGGAAGATCTGAGAACCAATCAAAAGAAAGCATGCTTGACTTGACGTTTTATTAACAAGTTTATAGCTGTGCATAGAAAGATCAACTGAACACTTGACTAAATGAATTGTGCCACGTGAGCTCTGGCTTCAGTTTTGTAATGTTATGAATGCAAAAGCTTTGTCAATCTTTCAATAAGAATTTTCTTTCAGCATAGGGGCAGTGGATTTTAGATTGAACACATCATACAACATGTATCCCTCAAAAGAAGTCATCAGGCTTCATTAATTCACCAAATATTGGGATGTCAACCAAATTCACCTTGCTTGAATGGAAACATAATTAATCATAACAGTGATCATAACAGTAAGATTAATTCATAGTTATTACGGATTTAAACTTAAATGATTGATTTTCAGTGTGTTGAATTTGTTAATTGATTTATTTAATTGATTTGTTATGGGTTAAGAAATTTATTTAAACTTTACTAGAAAATCTGGTTAAATTGGTCTCGAGGTTGAAGATGATAAAATTTTATTTTGGTTCTTGATTAATGAAAATTAGAGTTTAGTCCCTCAACTTTAAAAAATAATAATTTGACCTCTGAAATGTATTTTGCAATTTTGGACAGTATTCTTATGAGATTAAGGATGATGAACCTCTGTTCGATAATTGAATTGTATAATTTTTAGTTTAGTCCCTCTATTTTGGAGATTTACAATTTAGTCCCTACACTTTGAAAAAAATTATAGTTTGGTTCCTAAAATGTAAATTGAGACTCTGGACAGAATTTAATATGGATTATGGGTGAAATTTTAATATGGTTATGTATTTCTGATAATTATAGTTTGGTCATCCAAATTTGGTAAAATTACATTTTGGTCCCTATTTGGGAAAAATTACTGTTTTAGTCCTTAAAATTAGGAGACTAAACCTGGATTCTATTATGCATTGGAATCTTTTATTTGGTTTTTTTTTAGTATATTTCGTATATTTGTTATAGATACTTCTAATAATCCTCAATACGATTTTTGAGTCTTTCATCTAGTATTCATTTTAGTTCTATATTTTATAGGCCAGCGAGATAATTTTTAATATACATGTAATATAAATAAATATGTATGTTTATTATATAATGATTATGACTAGTTAATTACTTGAATATTTATATATACTGCTTTATTTTTCGAGTACTCGTCTATTTTTGAATTTGTACTCACATTCTGTTAGATTAAATTCTATTTGATATAATATATATTGCTTTGATAATTATATGAATATTTATTATGTCTTAATAATAAGACTTGTCAGTAACTTCATGCTAACAGAGAGTAGTCATGGCTATCAAACCCAACCAAGAAGTTGGGTCCCGGGTTACACGGGTGATCTCGGGTCAACCTAAATCAACTCGGAAAAATTAAAAAATATATATTTTAAGTTCTAATATTTCATATAAAAAAATTAAAAAATAATTCATGTGAATATAAGCTATATATATATATATATTATAAATAATGAAGTTTGAAATTCTTTCAAAAGATTTTTTTATCTCACATTGAAAAGCTATTATATTAATATGTTATCCTTTTAAGTTGAAGTATTTAAACCAAAAATATTTTTTTATCCCACATTTAAAAAACATAATGTTTTTCTTATAAACATAGTGTGTGCGTGTGTATTAAAGGGTTTCAAATCCCACATTGAAAAAATAAAACATTATTCTAATATTTATATAATAAACTTTAAAAGGGTTAATAATTAACTAAAAAAAATACAAAACAAGAGGGGTCTCTGGCTAGAAAAAAAAACACATTTGAAAAAAAAAACGAGTCTCAAGCGGGTTTTGCCGGGTCACCCGAGTCATTAGTCAACCCAATAGATCGACCGGATTTTGAAGAGTTTTTGCTTATCTCGATCTTTTGCCTTACCCAGACCGGTCTAGCCACAAGATCGACTGGGTCCTGGGTTTAATAACCACGAGAGTAGTTAACACAAATGCACAATATTCTGCACACCTAACTAGTGAAAGAGACATTAACGTGTGCCAACTGATCCTCTCACAGCAATTACATTCGAATGTCATCCGGTCATCTTGAAGTGTCATCTAGTCAATGATATGTACTTTATGATAACATGCTTATTGTGTGTTTGTGTCAAGATAAATCGTCTTGCAAAATATTAATATATAAGATGTATATTAAATATTATTTCTTCATTGAGTTAGTTGAATTACATCAGGTTGTTATTTTCTGTTACCAGTAAACTTTGTTAAGTGTTCTTACCTTTTCAGTTTTGGTCACTATTTCTTATTTAATTCGTGAGATTTTTTTTAGTTTTTACTCGATGTTTTAGATGCTCCATTATTACCTTGTTTTAATTAAATTTGGATTTTAATAATATAATGAGTATTATAGATTATTATTTTTTGTTTTAATTATTGATGAGAATTTTTAAACTATTATTTGGTTTTATTAGTTTTGAATAATATAACATTTTGAAAAATTATGAAATGTTGTGTGTTTTTCAATAACTTGTTCTTTTAATATATATTTTTTGAGATCTAGTGTAGGTGGAGTATCTTTACAACACCGTTTTTGCATTGTGATAATAACGGTATAACGGTCTAATGAAAGTTTATGTGAAAATTAGAAAGATGTGGAGCGTGTACGTGCCTGGAATAGGGGTGAGGATCATACCTTCCTAAATGAGAGAAGTGGTTGCTGACCTTCGATGTCCATGTGGTCCTCCCTGCATGGTTCGTGAGAGCACTTTTTTTCTGAAGGAAATATTTCAATTTTCTCACATTTACGCACCCAAAGCTTTTTCAACCTCGGCCATTCTGATGTATGTATTCCTGGATAGAATCTCTTTAGTTCTGGTAATTTCTCAAGAAGCAGATCGGTAACTTTAGGAAACAAAAACTCAGGACCTTCTTCTAGTCCTTCATCCTTTTCAACAATTTCCTCCACTCCACAAGTATCTATCTGAAGCTCTTTAAGTTGTGGAAGGTTTAGGGCTATAGAGGCAGGGAAGAGACTTCTTAGACAAGGACATCCACATCTTTAAGTTATGGAAGGAAAGAATTCCTTGCGGATCCCTATTCCAAACATGCTTCAGCTGTGGAAGATTCCATAGCTGCACATCTCTCAATTGAGTGGCTGTAACAGCAAGTCTTTGTTCCACATTTATGAGCGCTTGGAGATCAAAAATCTCTTCTACTGAATCACAACGAGTTATACGCAGATACTCTAGATTATGGAATCTTCTCAGCATACTGGAAGGGAAAATATTCAGTAAATTCTTTCCACGCCAAACCTGCAGTGTCTTGAGTTTGCAAAAGGAATCAGCACGGAGTTCATTGTGCCATATCACCTTCAAATTATCCATTTCGCCAATTAGAAATACCTCCAAGTCAGGGAATGCAACCTGCAGTAACAATTCCATTCTGTTAATAGATTGCCAACGCCCATAACAAAATATCACCTTTGGGGTAAAACATAGAAACAAAATATCACAAATTAAGCCTGCTTTTGAAATAAAATCACCTTGTCATCGAAGAGAGCTGATTTTGTGTTGTCAGGTTTGCTCATGGCAGGGCCATCCGCACTTGATGGAATGGAAATAAATTCCTTCAGTTCAGGGCAATTCGTTAACCACAGCTCTTTCAGGGAGTGGCATTCAAGCAAGTTAGTGGTGCAGAATCTTGTGAGTTTCGGCAGACCATAGAGCTGTAGGCGGAGTAGTTTAGGGAATAGCATCATTTTGTTAAGAAAGAATCAATCTCATGTTTACGTAATGTATTAGGAAACGTATGCTGTCAAAGATATGTATTCCTATTGTAACTCTTATTCTAGAATTAGCTTAGCACAGTATAGGAAAATAATCTTGTATATAATGCAGCTGTGACAGACTCAATGAATACATAACAGGGTTGGCAATTCCCTTTTTTCCTCTGAAATTTACATGGTATCAGAGCGTGGTTCACCCTAGCTCTCCTTCTCTTGCCGCTCTTTGTCTCTGTTGCTGCCAGCAAACCTAGAAGCCTCTTCTTTCTCATAAAACCATCAGCCACCAACCAAACTCTTGCTTCAATTTTTTTTTGCCGATTGTTCACTACCATGGAACGCGAGCAATTTTCTAAGGAAGGCAGGAATAATGCCTTTGATCCTTTTTTTCTCTACCATTCCGATCATCCGGGATTGGTGCTTGTTTCCAAACCTCTCAATGGTGATAACTACTCTACTTGGTGCAGATCTATGACAATTTCTTTAAACGCTAAAAATAAATTGGGATTTATAGATGGGACAGTACAAATACCATCAGCCATCAACCAGCCAGATGATCATGCTTTATGGAAAAGATGCAACGACATGATTTTATCATGGATTCTCAACTCAATTACACCAGAACTTTCCGACAGTGTTATATATTCAACTACAGCACAAGAAGTTTGGGAGGATCTTCGAGATCGTTTTTCTCAAAGTAACGCTCCTCGTATTTTTCAGATTGAGAGAGACATAGCTTGTGTTTCTCAAGCTCAGATGACAGTTGCAGCGTATTATACAAAACTGAAGGGATTGTGGGATGAATTGGGATCTTACAACGGAACTGTTTGTTCTTGTGGAGCAGATCATAAGCGACGACAATTGATGCAATTTCTCATGGGATTAAATGAATCTTACAAGGCAATTCGGGGGTAGATTCTACTGCTGAATCCTTTACCTGATGTTCGTCAGGCTTATGCTTCCATTGTTCAAGAAGAAAAGCAACGCAGCTTAGGTGATACACATGATACAACAAAAACCGCAGCCATGGCAGTTCAACGAAATGCACCCTGGCTTTTCGATCAGGTCAAGGGGTTACCTCCCGCTCCAATTCCTATAATCGTAAGCCACTGCACTGCACATACTGTGACAGTGACCATCATGTGCGAGATACATGTTGGAAATAGCATGGATATCCACCAGGTCACCCAAAGCATAAAGCCAACAGATTCAACAAGTCTGGAAGTCGTCAACATTACAACAAACCTGCACAACCTTCAGCTAATTACATCAAGGAAGGTCCCACGATGGAAGAGAAGCATTCGGTGATGAATGGACTCTCTGATTTACAATTCCAGCAGATATTGTCTATCATGAACAATACAGGAAATGCTCAAACCACTGTTCCTCAAGCAAATGCTGCAGAAACCACTCCAGGTTTGTTACAAACACCAGTTATTATGCCAAGTCGATTGATTCTCGACAGTGGTGCCACTGACCATATTACTTCTTCTCCGAATCTGCTTGTCAATAGTCGGCAGAACATTACTTTGCCACCAGTTATTATGCCAAGTGGAGAACGGGCTCCAATTACATCTACCAGGACTTTACATTTGAATTCTGTTATTTCTCTAAAAAATGTGCTTGGTGTGCCATCTTTTAAGGTGGATTTGATGTCCATAAGTCGAATTACAAAAGGACTTAATTGTTCAGTAACCTTTTTTTCCCTATTGGTGTGTTTTACAGGACTTGGCGACGAAGACGACGATTGGTTTGGGTAAACAACGAGGCGGACTTTATTACTTGGTTGCATTAGCATCAACACCACCAACACCAAAATACCAACCCTCTGCATCTGCTGCCATTGCTACCCAATCATCTCATTCTCATGTCATCTCCTCCACCGATTTGTGGCATCGCCGATTAGGGCATTTATCTTCCTCTAGATTACATTTTATGGCAAAAACTTTACTCAATTTTCCTTTTAAATCCCAAGATGCTTGTGATATTTGTGCACTTTCAAAACAATGTCGTCTTCCCTTTTATGCTAGTTCAATTTCCTCAATTCGACCATTTGAATTAATTCATTGTGATATTTGGGGGCCTTATAAAATTCCTTCTCTTTCTGGTGCTAAATATTTTTTGACAATTGTGGATGATTACTCTCGATTTACATGGGTTTTTTTTATGCATCACAAACATGAAACACAAAATTTACTCATCAATTTCTTTTCCTTTGTCAAAACTCAATTTAATGCATCCATCGCAAATATTCGCGTCGATAATGGGGGGAATTTTTTTCTATGCAGAATTTTTTCCGCCGACATGGCACAACTTATCAACACTCTTGCGTTTATACGCCCCAACAAAATGGGGTCGTCGAGCGTAAACATCGTCATATCCTTGAGTCTGCACGTGCTCTTCGTTTTCAAGCTCACCTCCCCTTGCATTTTTGGGCAGAATGCGTCCTTACTGCTGTCCATTTAATCAATCGTTTGCCCACACCACTTCTTTCCCATAAAACCCCTTTTGAAAAACTTTACAACAAGGTTCCAAATTACTCCCATCTCAAAGTTTTTGGTTGCCTTGCATATGCTACTGAAGTGCACGCTACACATAAATTTGCTCCTCGAGCTGCACGATGTGTTTTTCTCGGGTACCCAGTCGGCCAAAAAGCTTATAAACTCTACAACCTTACCACCCATAAATTTCTCACCAGCCGCGACATTGTCTTTCATGAACATATTTTTCCCTATCAATCACCCCCTACCATTCTTGCACCTCCCATACCATCAACTGAATCCACAACTGCCACACCAGTCATTCCCCTTTCCATCTCCGATCTTCCTTCAGCAGACTTCCCAGTCCCCTCCTCAGCGTCTTCCACCCCAGTCCCTCCGTCCTCTCCCTACAATGTGCCCCTATCACCACCTATCCTTCCTATGCAGCCTCTACGTCGTTCCCAGCGGCATCACAGCCCTCCTCGTGCTTTACGTGATTATGTTTGCAACCAAGTAACGTCTCCCAAACCAACGCTGCCTTCATCGTCCAGTCCCACCACAGGTACAAGGTATCCTCTTTGTAATTTCATTTCTTATCACCGCTACTCACCACAGCACAGGTCCTTTGTTGCCACCATTAGTCAGGACATTGAGCCCCGCTCATACACTGAAGCTGCCTCCCTTCCACAATGGCACAATGCCATGCAAACTGAGCTCACAACATTAGAAGCTAACCAGACTTGGTCCCTCACATCTCTCCCTCTTGGCAAGACTGCCATTGGATGTCGCTGGATATACAAAGTCAAACGCCATTCAGATGGCACCATTGAGTGTCATAAAGCTCGGTTAGTGGCCAAGGGTTACACACAGCTGGAAGGTATTGATTTCCATGACACATTCTCTCCTACTGCCAAAAATGATTACCGTCCGCTGTTTATTGGCTTTAGCAGCAGCACATAATTGGTCCCTCCACCAACTAGATGTACACAATGCTTTCCTTCATGGTGATCTTCATGAAGAAATTTATATGTGTCCACCTCCTGGTCTTCAGCGACAGGGGGAGAACTTGGTATGTCGCCTCAACAAGTCATTGTATGGATTAAAGCAAGCGTCTCGCCAATGGTTTGCCAAATTCTCTGCAGCTATTCAAGCTGCCGGATATGTTCAGTCTAAAGCAGATTATTCATTGTTCACATGTCGCAATGGTAAATCTTTCACTGCATTATTGATATATGTTGACGACATTCTCATCACAGGTAATGACCTCAAAGCTATATCCACTCTTAAGAACTTTTTGCACAGTCGTTTTCGCATTAAGGATTTGGGTGATTTGAAGTATTTTCTGGGCATTGAGGTCTCTCGATCAAAAAAAGGTATTTCTATCTCACAACGGAAATACGCTTTGGAAATTCTGAAGGATGGTGGGGTTTTGGGTGCTAAACCCGTGAATTTTCCTATGGAACAAAACACAAAACTCTCTGATGTAGGTGACTTGCTTAAAAATCCATCTCAGTTTAGAAGACTTGTGGGGCGCCTAATTTACTTGACTATTACACGACCGGATATCATGTATTCTGTACATGTGCTAAGTCGTTTTATGCATGCCCCACGCAAACCACACATGGACGCTGCCTTGCGTGTGTTGCGTTACCTGAAAGGTGCTCTAGGTCAGGGTTTGTTTTTCTCTTCTCAAAATGGTATGTCTCTGCGAGCTTTTTGTGATTCGGATTGGGCTGGTTGCCCAATGACTCGGAGATCAACTACAGGTTATTGTGTTTTCTTGGGTTCTTCGCTTGTTTCTTGGCGAATGAAAAGACAGAAGACAGTATCACTCTCCTCAGCAGAAGCCGAATACAGAGCTATGGCAAGTACATGTTGTGAGTTATCTTGGTTACGATCATTGTTGAAAGACCTACAGATATTGCACCCGAAACCAGCATTACTACACTGCGACAACAAAGCAGCTTTACACATAGCATCTAATTCAGTTTTTCATGAGAGAACCAGACATATAGAAATGGATTGTCACTTCATTCGGGACAAAATACAGGATGGTTCGATCATGACTAAATTTGTTACTTCAGCAGAACAGCTTGCGGATGTCTTCACTAAACCATTGGGAAAGGAGAGCTTCTCCACCATGATTCGCAAGTTGGGAGTTCTTGACATCCACTCTCCAACTTGAGGGGGAGTGTTAAGAAAGAATCAATCTCATGTTTACGTAATGTATTAGGAAACGTATGCTGTCAAAGATATGTATTCCTATTGTAACTCTTATTCTAGAATTAGCTTAGCACAGTATAGGAAAATAATCTTGTATATAATGCAGCTGTGACAGACTCAATGAATACATAACAGGGTTGGCAATTCCCTTTTTTCCTCTGAAATTTACACATTTTGCCTTCTCCGATTCTTTCTGGAACAACTATTTCTTCCATGGACTCGCAATTCCGTATTTCAAGACTTTGGAGTTGAGCAAGACTTTCGACCATAGAAGATGTCAATAAATAGTTTAAATTACTACAATTATCCACATCAATGCTTGCTAAGTTTTTAACACAGGGAGGCTGCACAGCAGGTTGGTCGTGCCATATCTTTTCCACTTTGATGGAGGAGAGCTTCAGGTCCTCCAAATTGGGGAATAAAATCTGCATGCACGTATTTTGTTTTATTAAGTTCTTTTTATTTTTCAGCGAGATAAAAAAAATAAATGAAAGCCCTTAATTTGTCTACTCATGAGAATGGGTTTTTATTTTTTGAGGTTAAAAGGACAAATAATAGCTTGTTAAAAGAAAGCAAACCAGACCTTTGTATTGAAAAGTGACATGGAAGTCCCAACCTCATTCCCCGCAACAATTTCTTTTGACCTCCCATCACTTGCTAATAGCTTCTGCCTTCTATTAGAGTGAAAGCTTGAAAACTGAGGCAGACGTTGCAGTGTCAGTCTACGTAATTGAGTGAACTCTATCGGTTCACCGTCAGCAGTATCATTCTCACTTTCTTCAGCAACAACCTCTTCCATGATCTTGCAATCAATTATTGTGATTTCTTCAAGTCGCACAAGTCTTCTTGCCATGGAGACTGAAAATAAATTCTTCAACCTATGACAACTTTCTACCTTCAAAATTCTCAAGTTTCCAAGCGACTCTGCCATAAGTTGGCCATGGCAGATCATCTCCAAGTTATCCAAATTTTCAAGAAACAGTGAGTCCAAGTTCAGAAAAGCAGTTCGAGGACCCATCCTCATCGAGTTGATGATATATTGAACTCCAGGACAATTTTCGACGTGAAGATGCTTCAGCTGACAGAAATCTTCCCCGTCCAAGTCATTGAGGATACTCTTAACACCATTCAGTTCTTGCAAATGAAGTTCTTCAGTGATCTTCAGCAGCGTGTTCACCCCCTCCTCCAACTGAATAACTGTATCGAGCTTGAGTTTCAAAGTTCTTGGGGTTGCATCCTTAACAGACCAGTCCCACCCATCTCCAATAAATATTCTGAACCTTTCCAACTTTTGAAAGCACAAAACCAAGTCCTTGGGTATATGATCTGCATCTGTAATTTGCATGTCTAAGGTAATTAAGTTTGCCAGAAGCTTCAATTCTGACAGGCAAGCATTGTTTCTTTCACTGCTTGGTCCTTCAGCCTCCCATTTCAGAAAGCTGTTTCCCATATATAAATCTTCTAGCCGGGTCAAGGAAGAAAGGACATTTGGTGATATTACTTCAAGCCTTTCACAATTGCTCAAATCTAGAAGTAGCAGACGAGTCAATTTTCCTATTTCTCTTGGCAAACAAACAATATCAGAACTGTTTAAGCTGAGAACTTTCAACTTCTGTAGCTCTCCAACTACAGATATATCTTCCAAAACACAATGATCCAAACACAGCGTTTGAAGGTTCTCAAGAAATTGAAGTGACGAAGGCAGTGGTGAAAGATTAACTTCTGTAAGACCCAAGACTTTAAGCTCCTTCATTTCTCTGACAAAGTTATCTGGTATTTGCAGTGAGGGATCCTTGTTTAGCAGTATAAACGACCTGAGATTTGGACATTCTAATATTGCAGGAAGATCAGGAATTTTCCGGTAAGGCGAAGAGATTCCACTGCACTGTTGAAGCACATCATTGGTTGGCCATTCTTTGAGTTCATCTGTCACAACAAGCACTTGGTGGTCCCTTGATGCAACATCGATGGCAAAACTTTGAACAACATCATGCATTTTCACGCTTCCATCATTGTCACCTTCTAGCAACAAACAAGAGGCTTTAAGCTCATCCACCAATGTATGCAGTCTGTTTCTTGTTTCTTCCAATGTGGAACGTCCCTTAAACAAATCCAAGCCTATACCATACCTTAACAAGTTTGAGATTAAAATATTATTAGATCGTAATTGCCCACAAAGCAAGAACAATGACTTGATTTCAATACCTCTCAAATTTTGGTAACTCAGTTCTAGACACGACGAGTAAACTCGTTCGTCAATTTCATCTTTACCAAACCTTGTTAGCTGTTTCAAGGCGTCCTTCCAAGCATATAAATCTTTGTTTTTCAGTGCCCTCGCAACTGTAGCAAGTAAAATCGGCAAACCTGCGCATCTTTCGGCTACTTCAGCAGCAACAAGTTGTAGACTAGGATTTTTAACAGTAACCCCCACCATCTTTTCGAAAAAATTCCATGCTTCACTTGCAGGCAAAAATTGAATCGGGAAATTTTTGTTTGCACCCATCTCGCGAGACAGTACATATTCATTTCTTGAAGACATGAGTATCTTGCATCCTTCGTGAGGAATTCCAACATCCTCCAATTTAAGTTCTTTCCAAATATCATCAAGAATTACAAGTACTCTAGTCACTTTCTTCAATCCCTCGCATAGTTGACTTGCCCTTCCTTTATCAGTCTCTGCATCCAATTTGAGTCCTAGCCCATCTGCTATTTCACCTTGAATTCTTCTGATGTCTGGAGTATGTGACACAAGTGCCAGAACCACCTTATCGAACAGCCTACCCTCCTTGACTTGTTCAGCAACCTTCAACACAAGTGTGGTCTTCCCCAAACCACCCATCCCATATACCCCAACCATGTTCACGGCACCATCCTTCAATGCATCCACAATAGCATTTACTACAGAATCTCTTGATTCAAAGGCCTCATAATCCTTGACAGGCCCTATACCCGATGGAGCAGCACGGTAAGAAACCCTAGCAAATTCCCCTTTTTTCTGGAGATCAGCAACAACCGTCAACTCCTTCTTCGCTGCTTTACCCAACCGATAACGTATCTTTAGATCAGGACACAAACCCATGAAGTACTTCTTACTTGATTCATCTCCAACAACACCACCTCCCCCTTCAATGACCCCATCAACACTTCCCAGCCAGTTCTCAACGTCAACTTCAATCTCTTCCCCTTTACTTCTAGCCTCCTCTATAGAATGAATCACCCTTGTTTTTGCATCTGTCAGCTTCTTAACTTCATTTTTTAAGTTCTGAATATTGGTATTGCAATCAATTACATAACCAATCTGTCTCTTAATGGGAACAACTAACAGCTCAGCAACTTTGGCTACAATAGAAATCACAATTTCCATGTCCAATGAAACTTAACTCTTCTTCTTGTCTGGAATCAAGCAATCAAGGAACTGCAATGAACAAATTAAATCAGAAGGAAACTTTTCAAATCTTCAGGAACTAAATCAGAAATGAACAGCAAAAAGATTTCTTTGTTGCAAGTCAACTAACATTAATAAAGCAAAAACAACACAAATAATAAACAAGCAGCAAAGCAGAGGCTTTTCAAAAGTATAAAGTAACAAAGAAAGAAAGAAAGAAAGCAATCAAGATGAATAGCAAATTAACATCAAGGGGTCTCTGGAATCAAGTGATAAAAATAGAAAAAAGGAAAAGTCCTTAAGCAACCATACCTCTTGGTTTCAGCTAATCAACAGAGCAGTGACTTCAGACCAGTGAACAGAGGTGCAAATATTACTAGAGATTAAAAACAGATGAGGTTTATCAGCAGTGAGAAAGCAAGGGAATCAAGTGATAAAAATTAGCATCAAGAGGTCTCTGGAATCAAATTAACATCAAGGGGTCTCTGAAATCAAGTGATAAAAATTAGAAAAAAGGAAAAGTCTTTAAGCAAGCATACCTCTTGGTTTCAGCTAATCAACAAAGCAGTGACTTCAGACCAGTGAGCAGAGGTGCAAATATTACTGCAGATTAAAAACAGATGAGGTTTATCAGCAGTGAAAAAGCAAGGGAATCAAGTGATAAAAATTAACATCAAGAGGTCTCTGGAATCAAATTAACATCAAGGGGTCTCTGAAATCAAGTGATAAAAATTAGAAAAAAGGAAAAGTCTTTAAGCAAGCATACCTCTTGGTTTCAGCTAATCAACAAAGCAGTGACTTCAGACCAGTGAGCAGAGGTGCAAATATTACTGCAGATTATAAACAGCTGAGGTTTATCAGCAGTGAGAAAGCAAGGGAACGGATAAGAGCAACAGTGGATGGCTTAATAATTATTCTCTGTATAGTTGAAAGAGCGCATCTTTCCTTCATAAAGAGAGTGGGAAAAAAAGAAAAAGAACAACTTGACTCGCTACAGAATCAGCCACTTTGGAGAACTAACCGATTGAACTCTGCCGAATCAGCAAGTGCACAACATCCATAAACAGTGAGGAACAACTTGGCTTGCTGCATTGCTACAGAAACTAGGGGCACACTTTGGAGAACTAACCAATTGAACTCTGCCAAGTCCTTGATTATGGAGAAAAATGAAATCTTTGATAGTTTTTGAAAAATCTGTATTTTATAATTAAAAAAATTATTAATTAAATATAAAAAAATTATCCCAACTAATTAAATTGAAAATATTAATCTAAAAAAATAAGAAAGCAACAAGAAAAATTGAAAAAAAAAACTGAAATAGTACTTAATTTAAATCTAAAAATGAAAAAAGCTAGCAAGCTAATTAGTTTTTAATAATAAAGCTCTTTCAATCTAGTAATCAGATAAAATATATATATATATATATATATATATATATATATATATATATCTTTTTTATTATACTGAATGTGAAATTTTTCTTGACTGATCAGAACTGGGAAAAAGTAGCACTGGTGGATTATATTAAGTAGGGAGAGGCATGGATTGATTAGCAGACAAAGATCTAAATAATACTAATATTAATAAAGCAAAAACAACACAAATAATAAACAAGCAGCAAAGCAGAGGCTTTTCAAGAGCATAAAGTAACAAAGAAAGAAAGAAAGCAATCAAGATGAAAAGCATAAATAATAAACAGCTTTTCAAAAGCATAAAGTAACAAAGAAAGATAGATAGAAAGCAATCAAGATGAATAGCAAATTAACATCAAGGGGTCTCCGGAATATATTGCTGAAAGAAGAAAAAAGGAAAATGATTATTCTCTATATAGTTGAAAGAGTGCATCTTTCCTTCATAAAACGAGTGGGAAAAAATCTGAAATAGTACTTAATTTAAATCTAAAAATGAAAACAGCTAGCAAGCTAATTATTTTTTAATAATAAAGCTCTTTCAATCCAGCTAAAAAAAATTATATCTTTTTTTATACTGAATGTGAAATTTTTCAAGATTTAGAAAATCTAAATAAAAATAATTGTAGAAAGTGTCTCACTTCAAATGGTATTTGGAAGACAAAATAATTGCAGCATAGACAGGTGGGTCTCTTTTTGAATCATATGTAATTGTTGTCTAAAATTTCGTCCAATGAGATCTTGTGATGGAAATGAATTATAGCAGAGAAAACAAAAAAGAGGAAAGGGTGTGTTCCCATGTATGTTCTGAATCAAATACCTCCAATTTTTCACAGTGATACACATAATTTCTGTCAAATGTGTCGGTGTCTTCCTGGATAGAATTTCTTGAGCTCTGGTAATGCCCAAAGTAGAAGGTATGAACACTGACTTATTTAAGTTGATTAGTGTGGGTGTGGTTTCTTTCAAATAATGTCAATATGCTTTTTTATTTTTAAAAAATAATTTTTTAATATTAATGTATCAAAATGATTTAAAAACACTGAAAATATATTAATTTAAAATTAATAAAAAAAATTAATTTTTTTTTAAAACACTTTTAAAATATATTTCAGTAGTAAATCCTGGATGTCCTCACTTGTCTGTAAAGAGTTCATGTTTTCACAGGGAAACAAACTGAAGTCCTCAGCTTCCCCAATTCACTTGGCAGTTGGAATTTCTTCAAACCTCCAATTATAGCAGTGTCTTCCAGAACACAATATTGTTTTAGCTGAATACTCCATTCAAGCAAAAAAAAAAAAAAAAAAAAACAGAAATGGAGATGCTGGGGATCGAACCCTGTACCTCTCGCATGCAAAGCGAGCTCCAACCGCTTTTGATTTCGCTTAAACAGTTAATATTTCATACTGATTTCCGCGAATTCCTGGATCAGTGGAGGGTCCATCCACCCCAGCTTAAATGGAAGCTTCCTGATTTTTATACCAATTTGAATTAATAATTTTCAATCCTTTGTATCTATTTTTATTAAAGGTTCAGGTGATAGTTTTCATGATCAATTTAAATTAAGTAAATTATATAGGCTATGAAAAAAAAAACAGATTATTTTACATTTATGGAACAAGTTTAGTTTAATCAAGGTAATCTTAAAAAAGTAAACAAAAAAACTCCACAAATTATTTTTGATTTGTGTTAAAAAAAAAGAGTTATAAATATGTAGATTTCTTATATATAAATATAAATCGAGTTAATTACAACTTAGTCTTTATAGTTTATCACAATAAATTAATTAGACCTTATAGTATAGCATGAGAAATTATTAAATAGCCCTTCGATCGATATTGACCACGCCTAATTTAGTAGTATTTTATTCAAAAAATGGTTTTCTATGCTCATCATTTTTTTTATTCTATCTGCTTCTTTTTTTTTTGTTCTTAAAATAAAAAACTCAAAATAAATTGGAAAAGAAAGTGAGATGGACGAGAAGAATCAAGTTATAAATTTATTTAAGAGCATAAGGATTAAATATATAGTTTTTGAAACTAAGATGGCTGATTAGTTAGTTTTACTAAACTAGATTGACTAAAATATAATTAACGCTTTATAAGTTATGGTATAGCCTTCACGTTCGTGCTCGAATAAGTCGATTTTTTTTACTCATTTCCACATTTATCTTCATAAAAGCAATGGTCCCTCCATATCTATCTTCATACAATCCTTTGGTCAATATTTTTTCATTAATATTTCTTGCAGGGACCTTCTTCATCTTCAGTGGAATGTGTGCTTTAACTATTCTTTTTATTTTTTATTTATTTACGTGGGTGTCCAGGCCAGCTTGCGCACACTACAATTAATTTCACGGCTCACTGAACACCCTGCAAACCCAATGAACATATAAAACACTGCGGGGATGATAGGCGTGCACATGAGGACTCAAACTCAGGAGCAGCAGAAGGAGACAAGCTCCTCCCACCACCAAGCCAAGGCCCTCAGTGCATGCTTTAACTATTCTATTCGTATGGAAGTTGGTGCCAGAGACGAAGGAAAGAACATTAGAAGAAATACAATCAACATGAACAAAACACGGTGATAGCGAAAACATAAAGATGGTGTTTAGCTTAACAACACTGTTTTACTGAGTATATTAATTTTTTCTTTGATTTTCTTAATGAACATGAATATATTGGTGGCCGGTAAAGAAAGCATCAACACAATATGATATTCCTCAAGCACTAGCAGCCCTTATGGAGATTTGTCTAGATTTTTTTTATAATAATTTCAACCACCATCACTTTTATTTATTATATTTATTGTAGTAGTTAGAAGTTTGTTGTTTTTTGTTAATTGTTGTCAATGCTCTCATCTCTCCATTAAATGGAGATAAAGAGAGAGCAAGTGAAGGTAAAGAGAAAAGGTAAAGAGCAAGTGTAAGCAGTGCAAGTGCAATTGTGAAAGTGAAATAGAGTAGATTTAAGAGAAACACCAGGTATAAGAGTGGAATATTGAGTTTTATAGGATTGTATTATGTTGAGTTGAATGTTTGCATCATTTCTCCAATAATATATAATCTGCTACCTTCGTGGATGTACCCGGTTTTAAAAAACCACATAAATCTACTTGTTTGTGTTTTTTATTTGTGTTTGTTTTCGATCTAGTATGCATAATAGCGCTCATGTTAGATAACATTGTAGCTAATATAGAATGAACACCAAACACTAGGCATCCAATGATATGACATATAAGGTGGATATATGTACTTACTAATCTTAGAAGCTATAAAGGAACAAATGGTGTTATAATTGGAGATGGTTCATCATTGCAAATTAATGGTATAGGTGATACAAATATAAAACAGATGATCATCATGTTACCATTAAAAAATATCTTATTTGTTCTTGAATTAACAAGAAACCTACTGTCAGTCAATCAACTAACAACTCAGCATCCTGTAAATTGTGAATTTTGTAATGAGAATTCTTGTGTTAATGACAACAACATGGCAAAAATTGATGACAGGAGCACGTAGAGGGGACCTTTACCAGAACTATACTTCTCAAGCACTGTTGAAGTATGGCATCAACATTTGGGACACCCTCAAGCATCTACTTTACAATTATTGAAGAATAAAGGATTTGTTAATGTCCTAGGAGCTTCAAAACCACAACTAACAGGAAAATGACTTCATATTTTTGTGCAAAAGGCATCATGCCTTTACACTTCTCTGGAGTTCCTTTATTTTTTGTGTTGAAGCATTGATGGCTACTATTTATTTAATCAATTGCCTTCCTACATCAGCACTCAGCTTTGAAACACCATATTTTTAAGTCGCATAAAACACAACTAACATACACTAGTTTAAGGGTTTTTGGCTCAAAATGCTTTCCTTGGACCAAAAGAAAAATAAGTTTGATCCCAAGACAATTCCATGTGTTTTTGTCGGATACAAGGACAAATACAAAGGCTATAAATGCTTCAAGCCTAAGAGTAGAGATTTTTTTATGTCACACCATGTTGTGTTTGATGAAATGATGTTTCTTTATAAAGAGTCGAGATCTATCAAGAAGACTCCTAGGAATTCTGACACCATGTCAGTCGTTGATTCCTGGCTGCCTTGAAGACGGTCAAGAAGACTCCTAGAGATATAAGGTTGATATTAATTCCTAGAGAGATAAGGTATTTAATCCTCATAAATGGATCAGAGATAAGGAGGTTTCTGTTTGTTATTCTATCAACAAACTATAGAGAAAACAAACTGGGTGGCAAAAGATACAGCTGTTTTGATATTTGTTCATTAAAATGGTAGAAAAATATTTAAAAAATATTAATTTAAAATAAAAAAATTAATTTTTTTAAAAAAATTCTTTAGAAAACCAGCAGTACTAGAAAAACATGTAGTTTGTTTGCGACAAGCTGACGGTACAAGATGAATGTTACCACTGGGCATCAAAATCACAAATTTTTTTAAAGCGTTCCAGCAATAAAGGATTACACAGTGCTTTCATCTACGTTTTAAAAATATTTAAAAAATAATAATTTTTTTTATTTTTTTATTAATTTTAAATTAATATATTTTTAGTGTTTTGAAATTATTTTGATATAATGATATAAAAAATAATTTTTAAAAATAAAAAAAAATATTATTAATAAATATTTTAATACAAAATATTATTTAAAAAACAATCAAAACCAATGCAGGATATTCTCAGCTACGTGCTAACAGTTGTCAACAAGTTGATCAAGACAAATACTAGTTTATCTATTTTTTTCTCCTAGCTAACTATGCTTTTTGATATAGAAAAATATCTCAGTGGAAGTGTATTATATAGTGACATTGGCATTAGTTATATATATGCCAAAGATAAAGAGAGACATTGATAGTCTGTACGTACATGCATGGTTTTTTTTTAGAAATGTTTTTGGTAATGTGATCTTTTTTTAGCACAAAGATTCAAATATCAGATAAGGCTGTGAAGAGTTTTGAATTATAATGAAAAAAATTATAAAAAAAATAAAGATAAAAACAAAAAAATGGTACAGTGATAAACCAAGTATTGTGATAAATATTTAAAGTGTAAAAAATAATATTTTAAAAAAAAGTGTAAGGAAAAAAAAATATTAAAAAAATAAAGATAAAAAATGGTGATAAATAAACCAAATATAAAATAATAAAAATAACAAGTATAAAAAAAAATTGTAGTAAAAACTTGTTTTGTAAAAAAAACCCAAAAATTACAATTTTACCCAAAAAAAATTAACAAAATTTACAATTATAATATTTTTACATTAAAACAACATTTCTTTACAGTAATTGTAAATCAATGTTCGGGTAGAGTTCTGCTATTTATATGTATTATATTTTACATTACACAGTTTTGACGATGAATTATGAAGATCATTGATTTCTCCCCCTCCCTCTCCTCTTCTCCTGCTCCTCTCATCTTCTTCTCCCTCCTTTCTTCCTTTCTCACCTTTTCTTTCTTCAAATCTTCTTGTCCCGTATCATCCTTGGTTCAGTAGCCCCATCAGTTGCATTTGCCTTTTGTTCTCTCGGAAGATCTACCGCACCTGGTAAATCATTTGTGACAATTTCTTCAATCTTGGGACAGCCTTTTACTTCCAACTCTAGGAGCTGCACAGGGATCGACCCCATCGGTGGAGCAAGCATTATCTCAAGCTTTTACGATGATGAACTTCCAGCAATTTGAGGTTTCTGAAATAGTTAAATACAAGCAAAATTAGATACCTAGTTACTTATTTCATGGTTTGCAGAAATTGGAATGCTTGGTCGGTACTTACCGTTTGTGCAGACAACTGTTGTATTGCGGTGTTAAGATTTCCAACCCAGGATCCTTTCTTGTCCTCTTCAGTCAATTTAACTCTCCGCAGCTTGGGAGTGCTCAGTGCTCCGTTGGAGAAAAACTTCATCCCAGGACATTGTCTGACAGTTACTTTCACCAGAGATGGGAAATCAAAGCTGTGTTTTTCTGAGCAAAAGCTAGTTAGGCTTGGTAAACTATGAAGCCCTAATTTTTCTAATTTGCTGAAGACAATCTCTTCTTTTATTCCCTCTCCCTCGTTTGCTACTATTTCGGTAACCATACCGCAGTCCTTTATACTCATTCTTGTGAGTTGCGCCAGACTTTTTGCTGTTGTGGATGCCACCAATTTTACTAATCTTTCGCAATCCCACACATCCAAATTTGTTAGATTTTGGAAAGAAGCACGCGATGGAGCTAAATAAATCAAACTGCCGCAATTCCATACCCATAGAGTTTCAAGAGTCTGCAGAGCTTGGTCCAGTTGGGAATTGCTCTTCCATAAATGCTCTAGGCAAGGAAGAGAATGCAAAAATAAGTGTCGTATCGGTGAAAGAACTGTTGCATGCTCCTCCATACCAACAAGTCTAGACGGGAGCAACTCTTTGAACGTACCACGTTCCACATTAAGTCTTTCCATATTAGGGAACCTTGGAAGGAGATCAAATAGAAAAGTTGCATGTGCATCACCAAAGCAATACAGATTGAGAACTTTGAGTTTGTGAAAGAAGTATTGAGGACATTTCAATAATGCCGATGCATCCTTGCTTTCCAAACCTAAATCCTCCAAGTTGGGGAAGATCTGAAAACCAATCAAAAGAAAGCATGCTTGACTTGACGTTTTCTTAACAAGTTTATAGGTTGTGCATGTTGGAACACGTGTGAGATGCTGCCTTGAGGGAAGATTGAAGTCAAGATAATGTCCTGTTTTTGTGTTTTTTCAAATTTGAATTCAAATAGCAGATTGTGTGCTATTTTTTCGTAATTTCATTTCAATAAATCTCTCAGTGTAGTTGAGAGTTTAATTTTGATTATAATTCATGTTTTGTAAGCCTATATATTAGGCATTTCCATTTTGAATAATTAAGCAAACACAATTCATCAATTCTGCTCATTATTGCAAGTCTTCAATTTCTTTAAATTTCAGATTTTCCAGAATTTAATCCAAACAGTAACTGTTATAAACAGTTACTGTTCAGATCATCAAATTTCAACAGTGGTATCAGAGCAAAATTTCTACGGGACTGAGGGTGATTTTACTGAGTGAAACACGAGAGATTGTGAGTGTAAAACACTTGGGGGGTTGAGAGAAACACTGAGAGTTAACTTCTAAGAAATCAATGGCTTCGTCATCCTCTGCACATTCACACTCTTCGGTTCCAATTTTTGATGGTGAGCACTATCACATTTGGGCTGTCAAAATGAGGTTTTTCCTGCGATCCCAAGGTTTATGGAACATTGTGGAGACGGATGCTGATCCATATCCACTACGTGCAAATCCAACTTTAGCTCAAATAAGGGCTCATGAAGAAGAAAAATTGAAGAAAGACAAGGTTATTACATGTTTGCATTCTGGAATTGCAAACCACATTTTCACCAAGATTATGAATCTTGAGACACCAAAACAGATTTGGGACAAACTTCAAGTTGAATTTGAAGGCAGCAATCGAGTCAAAACAGTCAAACTCCTTGCATTAAAGAGAGAATTTGAGCTAATGAAGATGAAGGACAATGAAAATGTCAAGTCCTATTCCGGCAGATTGATGAACACTGTCAACCAAATGAGACTCCTTGGGGAGACATTTGAAGATCATAAGATAGTGGAGAAGCTTATGATGTCAATTCCAGAAAGATTTGAGGCTAAAATCTCTGCAATAGAAGAATCTTGTGATTTGCAAACTCTATCTATTGCAGAGTTAATCAGCAAGCTTCAAATTCAGGAGCAAAGGGTTCAAATGAGAGATGATGAAGCTGTTGAAGGAGCATTTCAAGCAAGCTTTAAAGGGAAAAAATCTGGAATTTTTCCCAAGAAAAATTTCAGTACTGGTAAATCAAACCTGTCAAAAGGTAAAGCTATTGTCCCTGCCAGTAGACATTTTTCTCCTTGTTCTTATTGTAAGAGAACAAATCACGCAGAGGCTGACTGCTGGTTCAAAGGCAAAACTCTCATTCACTGTGATTTTTGCAAGAGAAATGGCCATAGTGAAAAGTTTTACAGGCTGAAGAAGAAACAGCCGCAACAAGGATTTCAGCAGCAAGCAAATGTATCTGAAGAAGACAAGGACCCTGAAGAAACTGAGGAGCAGCTATTCATGGCCTTGCAGACCAGTACCATCTCCAAGAAGAACACTTGGCTTATTGACAGTGGCTGCACCAGCCACATGACAAAGCATTTGTCAATTTTTTCTTCAATTGATCGATCAATAAAGCCAAAAATTAAATTGGGAAATGGTGACTTTGTGCAAGCTAAAGGAAGAGGCACTGTCACAGTCAGCACTTCAAGAGGTACAAAAACTATCAAAAATGTCCTCTTCATTCCTGAGTTAGATCAAAATTTGTTGAGTGTTCCTCAAATGCTTAGGAATGGTTATGAAGTAACCTTTAAGGATAATTGCTGCTTCATTGTTGACACAAAGGATTCTGCTGTAGCAAAGATAAAAATGGATGGAAATAGTTTTTATCTTGATTTAAATGTCATTGAAGGTCATGCATTAAGTGCAAATTCTGATATGAGTGTTGTTTGGCACAAGAGGTTTGGGCACTACAATTTCGATTCTTTGAAATTGTTGCATGACAGATGCATGATAGAGGGGATGCCTGCCATTTCTGAATGTGCACATTTGTGTGAAGGTTGTGAGTTGGGGAAGCACCATAGGGTTTCATTCCCTCGTGCAACAGCCAATAGAGCAAAATCAAGGCTGGAATTGGTCCATTCTGACATTTGTGGACCAATGAGGACAGCCTCCTTGAACAATAACTTTTACTTTATTTTGTTCATTGATGACCATAGCAGAATGATTTGGGTCCAGTTTCTGGAAAACAAGTCTCAAGCACTATCAAAGTTCAAGAGTTTCAAAAGCATGGTTGAAACACAAAGTGGACAAAGAATTAAGGTGCTGAGAACCGACAATGGTGGAGAATATACTTCAAGGGATTTCCAGAATTTTTGCCTTGAAACTGGAATTGTGCACCAGTTGACAGTGCCCTATTCTCCTCAGCAGAATGGTGTCTCGGAGAGGAAGAATAGGACAATCATGGAAATGTCAAGGTGCATGATGTTTGAGAAGAGGTTGCCTAAGTTTCTATGGGCAGAGGCAGTAAACACCTTAGTTTACTTGCTAAACAGGCTTCCCACAAAGTCTGTCAATGGAAAAACACTCATAGAAGCTTGGTCAGGAAGAAAGCCAACTGCCAACCATCTAAGGGTGTTTGGTTCTTTGTGTTATTTTCATGTGCCCACTGTCAAAAGAGGGAAGCTAGATGAAACAGCAGTCAAGGGAATTTTTATGGGATATTCAACTGAATCCAAAGGTTACAGGATTTACAACCTGAATGAATCCAAAATTCAGATCAGTAGAGACGTGCACTTTGATGAAATTGCATGCTGGAATTGGGACTTGAAGGAGGTGGATCAGAAGAGCACAATCCTTGATGCTGCAGCAGGGGAAACAAGCACTGAAACTGAGTTTGATGTTGATGGAACTTCAGATGCAGATGTTCTTAAAGTTAGGCCCCTAGCTGAGATATATGAGAGGTGTAACTTGGTGCATGCCGAGCCAACAAGCTATGCTGAAGCAGCAAAGGATGCAGCTTGGATAGAAGCCATGAAATCAGAAATTGATTCCATTGAAAGGAATCAAACCTGGAGCTTGACAGTGCTGCCTCACAACAAGAAAGAAATTGGTGTTAAGTGGGTATTCAGGACTAAATTCAATCCTGATGGTTCTATATTTAAACACAAAGCTAGATTGGTGGTCAAAGGATTTGCACAAGTGGCTGGGGTTGATTATGGGGACACATTTGCCCCAGTTGCTAGGCATGATACAATTCGGCTCCTTCTTGCAATTGTTGGTCAACTTGGATGGAAGGTATACCATTTAGATGTTAAATCAGCTTTTTTAAATGGTATATTAGTTGAAGACATATACGTGCAGCAACCCGAAGGATTCAAAGTGGCAGGCCATGAGCATAAGGTGTATAAGCTACACAAAGCTCTTTATGGCTTGAAACAAGCCCCAAGGGCTTGGTATAGTAGGATTGATTCCTATTTAATCCAATTGGGGTTTAGAAGGAGTGAAAATGAAGCTACATTGTACTTAAAGAAAGAAGGAGATGAAGTGCAGTTAGTAATTTCACTTTATGTAGATGACATGTTGGTGACTGGAAGCAATACTTCATTGCTGGCAAAGTTCAAAAAGGAAATGGAGGATGTATTTGAAATGAGTGACTTGGGGATGATGAATTATTTTCTTGGAATGGAGATACAACAAGACAACTTAGGGATTTTTTTGTCACAAAAGAAGTATGCTATTGATGTGCTTAAAAGGTTCAAACTGGAATCATGCAAAGAAGTAGCTACACCTTTGGCACAAAATGAAAGAATTTCGAAGAATGATGGTGAGAAGCTAGAAGATCCTTCTGTTTTTAGAAGCTTGGTGGGCAGTTTGCTATACTTGACAGCAACTAGACCAGACTTGATGTTCCCTGCTGGTTTGCTGTCAAGATTCATGAGTTCACCTAGTAGTGTTCACATGGGAGTGGCTAAAAGAGTACTGAAATACATCAAAGGCACAGCTGACTTAGGCCTAAGGTACTCAAAAACATGAGGAGTATGCTTGATTGGCTATGCAGATAGTGATTGGGCTGGAAATGTTGATGATATGAAGAGTACTTCTGGTTATGTTTTTAGCATTGGTTCAGGTGCAATTTGCTGGAATGCAAGGAAGCAAGATGTGGTTGCTCAATCGACAGCAGAGGCTGAGTACATCTCCATGGCAGCTGCTGCAAATTAGGCTATATGGTTGAGCAAAGTTTTGGCAGATTTGGGTCATAAGCAAAGCTCACCAACCGAGCTTTATTACGACAACAAGTCAGCAATAGCAATTGCACAAAATCCAGTCCAGCATGGGAGAACAAAGCACATTAATGTCAAGTTTCATGCATTGAGGGAAACTGAGAAGAATTTGTTCATCAAAATTCTTCACTGTCCAACTGAAGTCCAATTGGCAGATTTAATGACTAAAGGACTTCCAAGATCAAGGCTGGAGATGCTTAGGATGAAGCTAGGAATGTTCAAGGCAAGTCTCAAGGAGGAGTGTTAGAACACATGTGAGATGCTGCCTTGAGGGAAGATTGAAGTCAAGATAATGTCCTGTTTTTGTGTTTTTTCAAATTTGAATTCAAATAGCAGATTGTGTGCTATTTTTTCATAATTTCATTTCAATAAATCTCTCAGTGTAGTTGAGAGTTTAATTTTGATTATAATTCATGTTTTGTAAGCCTATATATTAGGCATTTCCATTTTGAATAATTAAGCAAACACAATTCATCAATTCTGCTCATTATTGCAAGTCTTCAATTTCTTCAAATTTCGGATTTTCCAGAATTTAATCTAAACAGTAACTGTTATAAACAGTTACTGTTCAGATCATCAAATTTCAACAGTGCATACAAAGATCAACTGAACACTTGACTAAATGAATTGTGCCTCTGGCTTCAGTTTTGTAATGTTATGAATGCAAAAGCTTTGTCAATCTTTCAATAAGAATTCTCTTTTCGCAGAGGGGCAATGGCTTTTAGATTGAACACATCATACAACATGTATCCCTCAAAAGAAGTCATCATGCTTCATTAATTCACCAAATATTGGGATGTCAACCAAATTCACCTTGCTTGAATGGAAACATAATTAATCATAACAGTGATCATAACAGTAAGACTGATTCAGGATTATTACGGATTTAAAGTTAAGTGGTTGATTTTTAGTATATTGTTAGAAATAAGAATTTGTTAATTGATTTATTTAATTGATTTGTTATAGGTTAAATTTGTTTAAACTTTGCTAGAAAATCTGGTCAGAATGGTCTCGAGGTTGAAGATGATGAAATTTTATTTTGGTCCTTAATTAATGAAAACTAGAGTTTAGTCCCTCAACTTTAGAAAATAATAATTTGACCTCTGAAATGTATTTTGAAATTTTGGACGGTATTCTTATGAGATTAAGAATGATGAACCTCTATTCGATAATTGAATTGTGTAATTTTTTGTTCAGTCCCTCTATTTTGGAGATTTACAATTTAGTCCCTACACTTTGAAAAAAAATTATAGTTTGGTTCCTAAAATGTAAATTGAGATTCTGGACAGAATTTAATATGGATTATGGGTGAAATTTCAATATGGTTATGTATTTCTGATAATTATAGTTTGGTCATTCAATTGGTAAAATTACATTGTCGTCCCTGTTTTTGAAAAAATGATCATTTTAGTCCCTAAAATTAGGAGACTAAACCTGGTGTCTATTATGCATTGGAATCTTTTATTTGGTTTTTTTTAGTATATTTTGTATATTTGTTATAGGTATTTCTAATGATCCTTAATAGGATTTTTGAGTCTTTCATCTAGTATTCATTTTAGTTCTGTGTTTTATAGGTGAGTGAGATAATATTTAATATACATATAATATAAATAAATATGTATGTTTATTATATGATGATTATGACTAATTAATTACTTAAATATTTATATATACTGCTTTATTTTTTCGAGTACTTGTCTATTCTTGAATTTGCACTCATATTCTGTTGAATTAAATTCTATTTAATATAATATATATTGCTTTAATAATTATATGAATATTTATTATGTCTTGATATAGGACTTGTCAGTAACTTCATGTTAACAAAGAGTAGTCATGGCTATCAAACCCAACCAAGAAGTTGGGTCCCGGGTTACACGGGTGATCTCGGGTCAACCTAAATCAACTCGAAAAAATTAAAAAATATATATTTTAAGTTTTAATATTTCATATGAAAAAATTAAGAAATAATTCATGTGAATATAAGTTATATATATTATAAATAATGAAGTTTGAAATTCTTTCAAAAGATTTTTTTTTATTTCACATTGAAAAGATATTATGTTAGTATGTTATCCTTTTAAGTTGAAGTATTTAAGTCAAAAAAGTTTTTTATCCCACATTTAAAAAACATAATATTGTTCTTATGAACATAAAGTGTGTGTGTGTGTGTGTGTATTAAAGGACTTCAAATCCCACATTGAAAAAATAAAACATTATTCTAGTATTTATATAATAAACTTTAAAAGGGGTTAATAATCAACTAAAAAAAAATACAAAACAAGAGGGATCTCTGGCCAGAAGAAAAAACACATGTGAAAAAAAAAAAAAAAAAAAAACGAGTCTCAAACGGGTTTTGCTGGGTCACCCGAGTCATTAGTTAACCCAACAGGTCAACCGGATTTTGAAGAGTTTTTACTTATCCCGATCTTTTACCTTACCCAGACCGGTCTAGCCACAAGGTCGACTGGATCCTAGGTTTAATAACTATGAGAGTAGTTAACATAAATGCATAATATTCTGAACACCTAACTAGTGAAAGAGACATTAACCTGTGCCAACTGATCCTCCCACAACAATTACCTTCGAGTGTCATCCGGTCATCTTGGAGTGTCATCTAGTCATTGATATATATTTTATGATTTGGTTTTATTAATTTTGAATAATATAATATTTTAAAAAATTATGAAATGTTGTGTGTTTTTTAATAACTTGTTCTATTGATATATCTAGTCATTAACCTAAGGTTCGAGTTGTGAAAATAACGGTCTAATGAAAGTTTATGTGAAAATTAGAAAGATGTGGAGCGTGTACGTGCTTGGAATAGGGGTGAGGATCATACCTTCCTAAATGAGAGAAGTGGTTGCTGACCTTCGATGTCCATGTGGTCCTCCCTGCATGGTTCGTGAGAGCACTTTATTTCTGAAGGAAATATTTCAATTTTCTCACAGTCATACACCCCAAGCTTTTTCAACCTCGGCCATTCTGATGTATGTATTCCCGGATAGAATCTCTTTAGTTCTGGTAATTCCCGAAGCTGCAGAAAGTTAACTTTAGGAAACAAAAACTCAGGACCTTCTTCTAGTCCTTCATCCTTTGCAACAATTTCCTCCACTCCACAATTATCTATCCGAAGCACTTCCAGTTGTGGAAGGTTTAGGGCTATAGAGGCAGGGAAGAGACTTCTTAGACCAGGACATTCCTCGACACGCACACTACTTAGGTTATGGAAGGAAAGAATTCCTTGTGGATCCCTATTCCAAACATGCTTCAGGTGTGGAAGATTCCGTAGATCCACATGTCTCAATTGAGAGGCTGTAACAGCAAGTCTTTGTTCCACATTTATGAGCGCTTGGAGATCAAAAATCTCTTCTACTGAATCACAATCATCTATAAACACATACTCTAGATTATGGAATCTTCGCAGCATACTGGAAGGGAAAATATTAAGTAAATTCTTTCCACCATCAACATTCAGTGTCTTTAGTTTGCAAAAGGAATCAGGATGGAGTTCATTGTGCCATATCACCTTCAAATTATCCATTCCGTCAATTAGAAAATACTCCAAGTCAGGGAATGCAACCTGCAGTAACAATTCCACTCTGTTAATAGATTGCCAACGCCCATAACAAAATATCACCTTTGGGCTAAAACATGGAAACAAAATACACGTGTGAGGCAAGCTCACAAATTAAGCCTGCTTTTGAAATACAATCACCTTGTCATCGAAGAGAGCTGATTTTGTGTTGTCAGGTTTGCTCATGGCAGGGCCATCCGCACTTGATGAGATGGAAATAAATTCCTTCAGTTCAGGGCATTTCTGTAACCTCAGCACTTTCAGGGAGTGGCATTCAAGCAAGTTAGTGGTGCAGAATCTTGTGAGTTTCGGCAGACCATTGAGCATTACGGAGTGTAGTTTAGGAAATAGCATCTTGCTCGTCATTTTGCCTTCTCCGATTCCTTCTGGAACAACTATTTCCTCCATGGACTCGCAATTACGTATTTCAAGCCTTTTGAGTTGAGCAAGACTTTCGACCATAGAAGATGTCAATAAATAGTTTAAATTGCTACAATTCTCCACAGTAATGCTTGCTAAGTTCTTAACACAGGGAGGCTGCACAGCAGGCTGGTCGTGCCATATCTTTTCCACTTTGATGGAGGAGAGCTTCAGGTCCTCCAAATTGGGGAATAAAACCTGCATGCACATATTTTGTTTTATTAACTTCTTTTTATTTTTCAGCGAGATAAAAAAAATAAATCAAAGCCCTTAATTTGTCTACTCATGAGAATGGGTTTTTATTTTTTGAGGTTAAAACGACAAATAATAGCTTGTTAAAAGAGCAAACCAGACCTTTGTATTGAAAAGTGACATGGAAGTCCCAAGCTCATTCCCCGCAACAATTTCTTTTGACCTCACATCCCTTGCTAATAGCTTCTGCCTTCTATTAGAGTGAAAGCTTGTGAACTGAGGCAGACATTGCAGTGTCAGTCTACGTAATTGAGTGAACTCTATTGGTTCACCGTCAGCAGCATCACTCTCACTTTCCTCAGCAACAACCTCTTCCATGATCTTGCAATCAATTATTGTGATTTCTTCAAGTCGCACAAGTCTTCTTGCCATGGAGACTGAAAATAAATTCTTCAACCTATGACAACTTTCTACCTTCAAAATTCTCAAGTTTCCAAGCGACTCTGCCATAAGTTGGCCATGGCAGATCATCTCCAAGTTATCCAAATTTTCAAGAAACAGTGAGTCCAAATTCAGAAAAGCAGTTTGAGGACCGATCCTCGTCGAGTTGATGATATATTGAACTCCAGGACAATTTTCGACGTGAAGATGCTTCAGCTGACAGAAATCTTCCCCGTCCAAGTCATTGAGGATACTCTTAACACCATTCAGTTCTTGCAAATGAAGTTCTTCAGTGATCTTCAGCAGCGTGTTCACCCCCTCCTCCAACTGAATAACTGTATTGAGCTTGAGTTTCAAAGTTCTTGGGGTTGCATTCTTAACAGACCAGTCCCACCCATCTCCAATAAATATTCTGAACCTTTCCAACTTTTGAAAGCACAAAACCAAGTCCTTGGGTATATGATCTGCATCTGTAATTTGCATGTCTAAGGTAATTAAGTTTGCCAGAAGCTTCAATTCTGACAGGCAAGCATTGTTTCTTTCACTGCTTGGTCCTTCAGCCTCCCATTTCAGAAAGCTGTTTCCCATATATAATTCTTCTAGCCGGGTCAAGGAAGAAAGGACATTTGGTGATATTACTTCAAGCCTTTCACAATTGCTCAAATCTAGAAGTAGCAGACGAGTCAATTTTCCTATTTCTCTTGGCAAACAAACAATATCAGAACTGTTTAAGCTGAGAACTTTCAACTTCTCTAGCTCTCCAACTATAGATATATCTTCCAAAACACAAAGATCCAAACACAGCGTTTGAAGGTTCTCAAGAAATTGAAGTGACGAAGGCAGTGGTGAAAGATTAACTGCTGTCAGATCCAAGACTTTAAGCTCCTTCATTTCTCTGAAAAAGCTGTCTGGTATTTGCAGTGAGGGATCCTTATTCAGCAGTATAAATGAATTGAGATGTGGACATTCTAATATTGCAGGAAGATCAGGAATTTTCCGTAAAGGCAAAGAGATTGCAGTGTACTGTTGAAGCACATCATTGGTTGGCCATTCTTTGAATTCATCTGCCAGGGTAAGCACATGGTGGTCCCTTGCTGCAACAGAAGTGGCAAAACTTTGAACAACATCATGCATTTTCACGCTTCCATCATTGTCACCTTCTAGCAACAAACAAGAGGCTTTAAGTTCATCCACCAATGTATGCAGTCTGTTTCTTGCTTCTTCCAATGTGGAACGTCCCTTGAACAAATCCAAGCCTATACCATACCTTAACAAGTCTGAGATTGGAGTACCATAAGTTGGGAATAGCCCACAAAGCAAGAAAAATGGCTTGATTTCATCACCTCTCAAAGCATTGTAACTCAGTTCTAGACACGAGTAAACTCGTTTGTCAATTTCATCTTTATCAAACCTTGTTAGCTGTTTCAAGGCGTCCTTCCAAGCATATAAATCTTTGTTTTTCAGTGCCCTAGCAACTGTAGCAAGTAAAATCGGCAAACCTGCGCATCCTTTGGCTACTTGAGCAGCAACAGGCTGTACACTAGGATTTTTAACAGTAACCCCCACCATCTTTTCGAAAAAATTCCATGCTTCTCTTTCAGGCAAAACTTGAATCGGGAAATTTCTGTTTGCGCCCATCTCGCGAGACAGTACATATTCATTTCTTGAAGACATGAGTATCTTGCATCCTTCATGATCGCTCCCTGAAGGGATTCCAACATCCTCCAATTTAAGTTCTTTCCAAATATCATCAAGAATTACAAGTACTCTAGTCACTTTCTTCAATCTCTCGTATAGTTGACTTGCCCTTCCTCTATCAGTCTCTGCATCCAATCTGAGTCCTAGCCCATCTGCTATTTCACCTTGAATTCTTCTGATGTCTGGAGCCTGTGAGACACCTGCCAGAACCACCTCATCGAACAGCCTACCCTCCTTGACTTGCTCAGCAACTTTCTTCACAAGTGTGGTCTTCCCCACACCACCCATCCCATATACCCCAACCATGTTCACGTCACCATCCTTCAATGCATCCACAATATCATTTAATACAGAATCTCTTGATTCAAAGGCCTCATAATCCTTGACAGGCCCTATACCCGATGGAGCAGCGCGGTAAGAAACTCCATCAAATTTCCCTTTTTCCTGGAGATCAACAATAACCGTCAACTCCTTCTTCGCTGCTTTACCCAACCGATAGCGTATCTTTAGATCAGGACACAAACCCATGAAGCACTTCTTACTTGATTCATCTCCAACAACACCACCTCCCCCTTCAATGACCCCATCAACACTTCCCAGCCAGTTCAAAACTTCAGCTTCAATCTCTTCCCCATTCCTTCTAGCCTCCTCTATAGAATGAATCACCCTTGTTTTTGCATCTGTCAGCTTCTCAACTTCATTTTTTAAGTTCTGAATATTGGTATTACAATCAAGTACATAACCAATCTGTCTCTTAATGGGAACAACTAACAGCTCAGCAACTTTGGCTACAATAGAAATCAAAATTTCCATGTCCAATTAAACTTAACTCTTCTTCTTGTCTGGAATCAAGCAATCAAGGAACTGCAATGAACAAAATAAATCAAAAGGAGACTTTTCAAATCTTCAGGAACTAAATCAGAAATGAACAGCAAAGACAACACAAATAATAAACAAGCAGCAAAGCAGAGGCTTTTCAAAAGCATAAAGTAACAAAGAAAGAAAGAAAGCAATCAAGATGAAAAGCAAATTAACATCAAAGGGTCTCTGGAATCAAGTGATAAAAATAGAAAAAAGGAAGAGTCCTTAAGTAAGCATACCTCTTGGTTTCTGCTAATCAACAGAGCAGTGACTTCAGACCAGTGAGCAGGGACATTGAATTCGAGACAACATGTGGGTTGCCAGGGTAGGGAAGGAGTGGGAGCCACCTCAATCATGGCAAAGATGCCAGCCTGGCCTCAGTCACTTGACAGAACACGACACACACGCACACAATAGGAGAAGGAAAGAAGTACAGAACAAGAAGACGCTTCTTTAGAATTTTCACAATACTTGAAAGCTTATATTTTGTTACTGAGTAACTCATTAACTTTGCTTACCATGTTATCATTTCTTGTTTCTGAGCAAGTACCCTGTTAACATTAGATTAATGGGAGGGAATATATTTAAAAATATATTTTAAAAGATATATTTTAAAATATTTAATTTTTTTATTGTTTTTTACAATATTGTTTTTATTTAAAAATATATTAAAATAATTTTAAATTTGGTACGAGAGAGGGAAGAAAGACCTCCTAAATTTAATAATATATTTAAAGTCCAAGTCACACTTGTCTAAAGATTAGAAAGGTATATGTTTTATTCCTCAATTTAAATTTTAAGATTTATTTAAAAAAAATACTGGAGCCAATATATGAAAGAAGTGTTTTTAAAATTGCTTATATATAAAAAATATATATATAATTTCGTGGGGAAAAAAACCAATAATATTCTTGGTTGAGGGTCGGCTAAGAAAAGAAATGGAGTTCTTGGCTGAGCTGGACCAATCAAGATTCATGGTGGCAAATAGTATAAATTGGGCAGTGCATTGACTGCCTTGATGTACAACTTACATATAAGGGAAATTGGTTGCTTCCAAATTACAGCTCACTATCACACGTGTCATGACGCTAGAAAAGGCATTAATATGCTTTTCCTGTGTTGAAATGCCTGGAAACTGAATTCCCGGAATTCACTTTCCTGCTTTTCCTGTGTTTGGCAGCAACAAAGAAAAGTGATCAAAGGAAAGTGGTTTCCGATCAACTTAAAATTAATAACATTGAGAAAGGAAAGTGTTTTCCTTCCGTTAAAGAAAGGAAAACACTTTCCGACAGTGGCCAGATATGAAAAGCAACTGTTCATGTTAATTGCACTGTTCAATGAATAGTGCAATTAACATGAACAGTGTATTACGTATACTGTTCACAATACAGTTTTCTTGCACTGTTCACTTGCATGTGGGATTTTTTTTTTTTTTACAGTGTGCTATTTTTTTAATATTTAAAAAAAATAGTTTAGAGTAAATTTTATACCTTAATATTTTATCCAATTTTATTACATGCTAAAAATATTATTAAAACTATAGGTTTTGTCAGATGTATTTCGTACGTAATGGAATTATAAATAGTTTCATGGAATAGTAAAAAAAATTTCACAAGCTTATTTCTCTATAATATGATATGATATATATAGTTATATTTTATAAAATAATCTATGTATGAATATAGAATATAATAAAAAAAAATCATCATTATACATTTTAGATTTCATTTTTTTTATTGTAAGTGATTAAATATTTTATATATATATATTAGATAAATTTGAAAAAAAAATTAATTCATTAATAAATTATTTTCCAGTTCATTTTCCATAATACAACCAAACACTGGAAAGTGTTTTCCAGTTCATTTTCCATAACACTACCAAACATCGGAAAATAATTTTCCGGAATTCACTTTCCAGGAATTCACTTTCCCCGGAATTCACTTTCCAAAAGGAATTCACTTTCCTGCAAACAAACGGAGCCTAGATTTCAGTTGTACGAAGGTGGACTTCCTCTTTATTCTTCTTCTTCTTTTTCTTTTTCTTTTTTATATAATAACCACTAAAAATAATATCTTTTTTATTATACTGAATGTGGAATTTTTCAAGATTTAGAAAATCTAAATAAAAATAATTGTAGAAAGTGTCTCACTTCAAATGGTATTTGGAAGACAAAATGATTGCAGCATAGAGAGGTGGGTCTCTTTTTGAATCATATGTAATTGTTGTCTAAAATTTCAAAATATATAATGAGCATGATATCAAAATAAATTTATATAAAAAAATAAATAAATATATATATATATATATATATATATATATATATATAAAACCCCGCTTCTAGTATATAAAATATTAAATGTTAAAATAAAATAAAAAACTAAATTTATAAAATTAATAGATAACTCAAGAGAAGTATAAAAAAAAATTAAGAGGTATAATTCTCAAAATAGGGTAAAATTAAAAAAAAAATAAAGAAGATTTGGTTGGTGGTGGGTGGAAAAAATAACTAAATAAAACAAAGAAAAGGAAGCACAAAAACTACATAATTTAGTCGCATTATATTTAGAGATAATTATTTTTACTTTGTTTTGATTTTTATAAAAAATAATAATTAAATTGAATTTTTTTAAAAAAAACAAAATCGAACTGAAACCGATTCAAAACGATCAGTATCAGTTTGGTTTAGATTTTTAGAACAAAAACCGGTTTAAACCGGTTTGACTTGGTTTTTTTCTGGTTTTTTTCAGTTTGGGTTCAGTTCGGTTTGATTTTTTCTATTTTAAATTTATATAACCAAAACCAAACCTGTTAATTTTTTTAAAATTTTTATGGATTTTTTTTACTATTTAATTTTTTCAATTACTTTTTCAAAAAAAAATTTATTTTTTTAATTTTTTTACTCATCAGATAATATCCAGTGATTATAGAAGACATTTTCTTTCTATCTTCTTCCATATCTTCCACGAGATCAAATCAATTTCTTGAAACACCTATCACATCAAATTAGTGGATAATAATGATAAATACCTATCACATCAGCACACCTATGACATCAATTTTTTTATGAATATGATGTAATCTTGTTCTTTCTTTGATGCTATCTTTTACGTTTACATTAATATCGCAGAGGAGAGAGATAAAATGCTAAAAGAATTTCTTTATAAATCTAAATATCTCCTTTTTATACGATATTTATTTAATGGCTCCTTTTTATTTGGTATTTATCTACTAGTAGAATATTTAATTCATTAAAAACCCACTTAATTCAACAAAAAAACCCACTAAAAAAAAAAATTCCCAACCATCAACTTAAATGTAATGTCAAGACTAGCATGATGTATCATGCTAATAATTATGGTTTTAAAAAATAAATTAATTGTTTTTAGAAATTATAGTTTTTTTAACCAAGTTTAAGGAGAATTTGAAATTATCTATTGATTAATTAAATACTTTCAAATATATAATTATAATAAAATACAAATCACAAAGAACTACTACACAAAAACATTTAAAGCTTTAATCTACTATATAGTTAAATGATGGTGAAGAAGGAGGTAGAAAAATGATTTAGCTACCTTTCGTTTCTTAGATAATATGAAATTAATTAATTAATTTAATTTATTTATTTAGTCGATTCAGTGTCTCATCCAAGGTAGAAAATCAATTTAGTGCAAAGAAAACATAATTATTTATCTTTAAGAACAGTCGTTGAAAACATCTAATTACATCTAATTACCTACCATATTGACTTAGCCAGAAAGAAACAATCTGAGCAGCCTCACAAAGAAGCGTTTTTGTCATCCGTGTTGACATTTCGAGTGGTTTCTTGAGCTAGCCTTGTAGGCTCGGTCCAGGGCTTAGAAATTTTCCAGATGAGGTTCTCACCTTGTTCCATAAATGTACGGTAACCTCAGTATTCCTTGTCTCAGTTACCCGATATTTTTCAGATTGTTTTCTTCTTTTTCTAGTGCCTCAGAAACCAGAAAGTTATGGCTTTAGCATTGCGTTATCGCTGTGTTGCTGTTTTAGTTTTTCTGTTATCATCCCCAAGTGCATTTCCAGTGGTGAAGGTGAAGGCAGCTGCTTTGGACCTTTTCACTGACAAGGAAGCACTGCTTTCGCTTAAATCTCAGGTAACCACTGATCCTTCAAATACTCTGTTCTCATGGAACAACAACTCCAGCCCCTGTAACTGGACTCCTGTTAGCTGCAACCAGGTGAATCAAAGAGTCGTTGGCCTTGATTTGTCTGGCCTTAGATTAACAGGTTCCATTAGCCCAAACATTGGAAACCTATCCTTCCTTCGCTCACTCCATCTACAAGGGAACCAATTTACAGGAGTTATTCCTGATCAAATTGGTGCTCTTTCCCGTTTGAGCGTCCTGAATATTAGCTTTAACAGCATCAATGGTCCAATACCTTTGAACATAACCAAGTGCTTAAATCTCCAGATCCTGGACTTGATGCAGAATGAGATCTCAGGAGCAATTCCTGAGGAACTCAGCAGCCTAAAAAGCCTTGAAATCCTTAATCTGGGTGGAAACAAGCTCTGGGGTACGATCCCACCATCTTTTGCAAACATTTCCTCTCTTCTCACCCTAAATCTAGCCACCAATAATCTTGGCGGAATGATCCCTGACGATTTTGGTCGTTTTAAGAATCTAAAACATCTAGACCTTAGTATCAATTATCTCACCGGCAATGTTCCTCTATCCCTGTACAACATTTCTTCTTTGGTTTTCCTCGCTGTTGCTTCAAACCAACTGCGAGGTGAAATCCCAGTTGATGTTGGAGATAGACTCCCAAATCTTTTGAACTTCAATTTTTGCATCAACAAATTTACTGGTTCAATTCCATGGTCTTTGCATAATCTTACAAACATACAGAGCATCCGTATGGCACACAATCTTTTGAGTGGATATGTGCCATCAGGACTTGGAAATCTTCCTGAATTGCAAATGTATAACATTGGCTACAATCAGATAAAAAGTTCTGGTGATGAGGGTCTCAATTTTCTCACTTCTTTCATAAACAGTAGCTATCTTAACTTTCTTGCCATTGATGGCAATCTTCTGGAGGGTCTCATTCCGGAATCCATTGGAAATCTCTCGGGTTCTCTTAGAAGTTTATACTTGGGGGGGAATAGAATATATGGAAGGATACCTGCCTCAATCAGACATCTTAGAAGCTTGGCGTTGCTAAATATAAGCTATAATTATGTTTCTGGTGAGATTCCACCAGAAATTGGCGAGCTTACAAATCTGCAAGAGTTGCATTTGGCTGCAAATAAGATATCGGGCAGAATTCCAAACTCCCTTGGAAAGCTCCAAAAACTGAATGAAATTGATCTATCTACTAACGACTTGGTAGGAAGTCTGGCCACAACTTTTGTTAATTTCCAGCAATTGGTGTCCATGGATCTATCCAGCAACAGGCTCAGCGGAAGCATACCGAAAGAAATTTTCAGTCTCTCCAGTTTGAGTGCAACTCTGAACCTGTCCAGTAACCAGCTAACAGGTTCTTTGCCTCAAGAGATCAAGGGGCTCGAAAATGCTGCCGCTGTTGATTTTTCTCACAATCATTTGTCTGGAAGCATCCCAGATACAATTGGAAGCTGGAAGAGTTTGGAGAAGTTATTCATGGAAAATAATATGTTCTCTGGAGTCATTCCAGCTACTCTAGGCGACGTGAAGGGTTTGGAGATCCTTGACCTCTCTTCGAACCAAATATCAGGCATAATACCCAATAATCTTGAAAACTTGCAGGCCCTTCACTTGTTGAACCTCTCATTCAACGACCTTGAAGGACTTCTTCCTAAGGAAGGAGCCTTTATAAATCTCTCTAGAATTCACGTGGAAGGGAATTCGAAGCTCTGCCTGGATCTAACTTGTTGGAACAATCAACATCGGAAAAGAACATCCACTGCAATTTATATTGTCATTGCCAGCATAGCCACAGTTGCAGTATGCTCAGTGATAGCAGTTTTGCTGTGTGTAAGGAAAAGAAAAGGGAAAATTATGCCAAGGGCATATTCAATTAAGCTTCAGCATCCCACAATCACTTATAGAGAGCTTCGTAAAGCAACTGGGAGTTTTGACACTGGAAATCTGATAGGGAATGGCAGTTTTGGTTCAGTCTACAAAGGTGAACTTGGAGATGGGACTGTTGTTGCAGTGAAGGTGCTTGACATCGAGAAGTACGGATCCTGGAAGAGTTTTTTGGCTGAATGTGAGGCTTTGAAGAACGTAAGGCATCGGAATCTTATTAAACTCGTCACCTCATGCTCAAGTATAGATGTGAAGGGTTTCCAATTTGTGGCTTTGGTTTATGATTACATGCGTAATGGGAGCTTGGAAGAATGGATTAAGGGAAGCAAAAGGCTATTAGATGGAGGCTTGTTGAATATTTTGGAGAGGTTAAATGTGGCAATCGATGTTGCTTGCGCTGTGGATTACCTGCACCATGACTGTGAAATTCCAGTAGTGCACTGTGATTTGAAACCAAGTAATGTGCTTTTTGACAAAGACATGACTGCAAAGGTGGGAGACTTCGGTTTGGCTAAATTGCTGGCAGAGAGAGGAGCTGACCAACAGCCAATAACTTGCACAGGTGGCCTCAGGGGCTCTATAGGATACATTCCTCCAGGTTAGCAAATCAACTTGATCTTGGAATCTCAAATTGTTGTTTGAACAGTGTGTTTCCTTGCATGCGCCTCTGTTCTTACTTGTGTCTATAGATCACTTGTGTTTATACAGATCCTTTACTTTATTGCATTTGAGATGTATGGACATGTTCTTTGCAGAATACGGTTTAGGATTGCGGCCATCAACTCCGGGAGATGTTTACAGCTATGGAGTTATGCTGCTGGAGCTGTTCACAGGGAAGAGCTCAACACACGAAATCTTTTCTGGAGGTTCAAGCATAATCAAGTGGGTGGAATCAGCTTTTCCTGCTAGCATAGAACAAGTAGTGGACCCTGAGCTGTTCACAGGGAAGAGCCCAACACATGAATGTTTGATTACTATCCTTGGTGTCGGGCTATCCTGCACGGTTGATTCTCCTGATCGGAGAACTAACATGAGGGACTCTCTTCTCAAACTGAAAACGGCTAGAGACACTCTTCTCAAACCACCGCTTGACCACAAACCAGATCTTGACTTGGAAGCTGGAATTGGCAGTAGCAGCATGATGAGTTTTTGAGGAACAATAGTGTTATTGATAAGCTTGTTTAATTGTTTCTCTGTTATATTTTATTTGGTTGTTATTATATACTCTAGATTTAAACTTTATTTATATAGAAAATAACCTTTTAAGATTTGCCAACTTATAAAATTATGAAAATTTATGATATTTTTAATATATTTTTGACAATAGATTCTTCGACTAATTTATGCCATATAGGCTAAGAAAAATAATAAATAAATAAAAATCCCTCTCATTTCACCCTTTAATGAAAAATCCCTAAAAATGTACATCCCACCTTCATCCCCTCCCCACTCTTTCTTTACCAATTAAATAGCTTCCCTTCATCTCCTCCCTCTATGTGCCGAACACAAAAAATAAGAGATAACCACCTCAGAAAACCATACCCCCCACGACACAAACCTCCTTCCTTTCTCTCTCACTTAATAGTTTATATATATATATATAAAATAATAATAAAATTATTTTTAAAGTATTTTTTATTTAAAAATATATCAAAAATAATAATTTTTATTTTATTTTTTAAATTAATGTTCGATGTGAACATATTAAAACAACCCAAAAATATTAAAATATTAATTTTAAACTAAATAATTTATTTTTAAAAAAAATATATTACCCAACTATAACGAGAAACTCCTTACCCAAAAAAAAAAACTTCAAAAAAGAATCATGAAGAATTTTGATGATATAAATTGGGCTCCATATTCAGTCTCAGGACAACATTTGTTAGCGCATTTTTTCCTGAAAGAAACTCTTATTTCTTGGAAAATCAAAATACATACAGTAGTGTTCAGGTCCTTTGGTAGAATCAAAATATTGAGTTATTGCCTCCATATACTTGGCTTAAGTATTTACTGGGCGACTTGCAAGTAGAGCTTAATTGTAATTTTTATCCCGTCAATTTCATATTTAATATTTACTTGATTTTGAATTTATTTTAATTTATCAAAGCTCAAACCAATCCATTACGGTGAGAAGAAGCCTTATATGTATACTGAAGAGAGCACAACAACTCTCTGCGTCTACCTATGGCAAACGCCAGTCCTTTAATTTAGCATGACGTGGCTTCCAAGCACAATAGTTATAAGGTAATTACAACAAAAATCCTAACGATGTTTTTGTTTCCAATTCCAGGCCTCGTCCTTCTTCTTCCCTAGGTGAACGCAGGACGACACCTACAGAAAAAGAGATGTATCGTGAAGATAAGTGTCAATACGTAATATGATGTCAATGACCATTTTGCAAAAATATATTGGTGGCCGCTAAAGAAAGCAACCACACAGTCTGATATTAAAATCATGTTTGTTTCTTAAAAAATAATTTTTAAAAAATAATTTTTCAAACTTTTCTATATTTGTTTGTTATTAGAAAAGTTGGTCAACGAAAAATACTTTTTAGTCAACAAAAAACACTTTCTGATCAATTTCAATCAAAGAAAAATTTTGCTTGGTTTTCAGGAAAGTGTTTTTCCTTTAGCTGTTTGTTTTCCGGAAAGTAGTTTCCGGAAAATTACTACACAGTTTTGACGATGAATTATGAAGATCATTAATTGATTTCTCCTGCTCCTCTCTTCTTCTTCTCCCTCCTTTCTTCCTTTCTCTCCTTTTACTTCCAACTCTAGTAGCTGCACAGGGATCGAACCCATCGGTGGAGCAAGCATGTATCTCAAGCTTTTACGATGATGAACTTTCAGCAATTTGAGCTTTCTGAAATAGTTAAATACAAGCAAAATTAGATACCTAGTTAGAACTTATTTCATGGTTTGCAGAAATTGGAATGATTGGTCGGTACTTACCGTTTGTGTAGACAACTGTTGTATTGTGGTGTTGAGATTTTTCTTCTCTACATCATTGAAATTAACTCTCCGCAGCTTGGGAGTGCTCAGTGCTCCGTTGGAGAAAAACTTCATCTCAGGACATTGGCTGACAGCTACGTTCACCAGAGATGGGAAATCAAAGCTGTGTTTTTCTGAGCAAAAGCTAGTTAGGCTTGGTAAAAGATGAAGCACTAATGTTTCTAATTTGCTGAAGACAATCTCATCTAATTTGCTGAAGACAATCTCGTTTGCTACTATTTCGGTAACCATACTGCAGCCCACTATCGTCATTGTTGTGAGTTGCGCCAGACTTTTTGCTGTTGTGGATGTCACCAATTTTACTAATCTTTCGCAATCCCACACATCCAAAGTTGTTAGATTTTGGAAAGAAGCACGCGACGGAGCTAAATAAATCAAACTGCCGCAATTCCGTACCGTTAGAGTTTCAAGAGTCTGCAGAGCTTGGTCCAGTTGGGAATTGCTCTTCCATAAATGCTCTAGGCAAGGAAGAGAATACAACCCTAAGTGTCGTATCGGTGGAAGAACTGTTGCATTCTCCTCCATACCATCAAGTCTAGACGGGAGCAACTCTTTGAACGTACCACGGTCCACAATAAGTGTTTCCATATTAGGGAACCTTGGAAGGAGATCAAATAGAAAAGTTGCACGTGCATCACCAAAGCAAAATAGGTCGAGAACTTTGAGTTTGTAATAGAAGTATTGAGGACATTTCAATAATGCCGATGCATCCTTGCTTTCCAAAAGTAAGTGCTCCAAGTTGGGGATGATCTGAAAACCAATCAAAAGAAAGCATGCTTGACTTGACGTTTTCTTAACAAGTTTATAGGCTGTGCATAGAAAGATCAACTGAACACTTGACTAAAAAAATTATAGTTTTGTTCCTAAAATGTAAATTGAGATTCTGGACAGAATTTAATGTGGATTATGGGTGAAATTTCAGTATGGTTATGTATTTTTGATAATCACAGTTTGGTCATCTAATTTTGATAAAATTACATTTTGGTCCCTGTTTTTAAAAAAATTATCGTTTGTCCCTAAAATTAGGAGACTAAACCTGGTTTCTATTATGCATTGGAATCTTTTATTTGGTTTTTTTTTAGTATATTTCATATATTTATTATAGGTTCTAATAATCCTCAAAAGAATTTTCAAGTCTTTCATCTATTATTCATTTTAGTTCTTTATTTTATAGGTGAGTGAAATAATCTTTAATATATATGTAATATAAATAATATATATGTTTATTATATGATGATTATGACTAGTTAATTACTTGAATATTTATATATGTTGTTTTATTTTTCGAGTACTCATTTATTCTTGAATCTATACTCACATTCTGTTGAATTAAATTTTATTTGATATAATATAGATTGCTTTGATAATTATATGAATATTTTATTATGCCTTGAAATAGGACTTGTTAGTAATTTCATGCTAACAGAGAGTAGTCATGGCTATCGAACCCGACTAAGAAGCCGAGTCCCGAATTACACGGGTGATCTCGGGTCAACCTAAATCAACTCAGAAAAATTAAAAAATATATATTTTAAGTTTTAATATTTCATATGAAAAAATTAAGAAATAATTCATGTGAATACAAGCTATATATATTATAAATAATGAAGTTTAAGATTCTTTTAAAAGGTTTTTTTTATCTCACATTGGAAGTTTGGTCAGTATTTCTTATTTAATTCGTGAGACTTTCTTTTTAGTTTTTACTTAATGTTTTAGATGCTCTACTGTTACCTTGTTTTAATTAAGTTTGGATTTTAATAATATAATAAGTATTATGAATTATTATTTTTATTTTAATTATTGATGAGAATTTTTACTATCATTTCGTTTTATTAGTTTTGAATAATATAATATTTTAAAAAATTATGAAATGCTTTGTTTTTTAATAACTTTTTTATATATATATATATTTTTTTAGATCTAGTGCAAGTGGAGTATCTTTACGATATCATTTTTGCATTGCTAGTCATGAAACTAAGGTTCGAGTTGTGATAATAACGGTCTAATGAAAGTTTATGTGCTTGGAATAGGGGTGAGGATCATACCTTCCCAAATGAGAGAAGTGGTTGCTGACCTTCGATGTCCATGTGGTCCTCCCTGCATGGTTCGTGAGAGCACTTTATTTCTGAAGGAAATATTTCAATTTTCTCACAGCCAATCACCCCAAGCTTTTTCAACCTCGGCCATTCTGATGTATGTATTCCCGGATAGAATCTCTTTAGTTCTGGTAATTTCCGAAGCTGCAGATCGGTAACTTTAGGAAACAAAAACTCAGGACCTTCCTCTAGTCCTTCATCCTTTGCAACAATTTCCTCCACTCCACAATTTTCTATCCGAAGCTCTTCAAGTTGTGGAAGGTTTAGGGCAATAGAGGCAGGGAAGAGACTTCTTAGACCAGGACATCTCCAGACATGCACGGTACATAGGTTATGGAAGGAAAGAATTCCTTGTGGATCCCTATTCCAAACATGCTTCAGCTGTGGAAGATTCCTTAGACGCACATCTCTCAATTGAGAGGCTGTAACAGCAAGTCTTTGTTCCACATTTATGAGCGCTTGGAGATCAAAAATCTCCTCTACTGAATCACAATCAGTTATAGCCAGACTCTCTAGATTATGGAATCTTCGCAGCATACTGGAAGGGAAAATATTCAGTAAATTCTTTCCACCATCAACATTCAGTGTCTTTAGTTTGCAAAAGGAATCAGGATGGAGTTCATTGTGCCATATCACCTTCAAATTATCCATTCCGGCAATATGAAAGAACTCCAAGTCAGGGAATGCAACCTGCAGTAACAATTCCATTCTGTTAATAGATTGCCAACGCCCATAACAAAATATCACCTTTGGGCTAAAACATGGAAACAAAATACACGTGTGAGGCAAGCTCACAAATTAAGCCTGCTTTTGAAATAAAATCACCTTGTCATCGAAGATAGCTGATTTTGTGTTGTCAGGTTTGCTCATGGCAGGGCCATCCGCACTTGATGAGATGGAAATAAATTCCTTCAGTTCAGGGCAATTCCTTAACCTCAGCTCTTTCAGGGAGTGGCATTCAAGCAAGTTAGTGGTGCAGAATCTTGTGAGTTTCGGCAGAACAATGAGCGCTAGGCAGAGTAGTTTAGGGAATAGCATTTTGCCTTCTCCGATTCCTTCTGGAACAACTATTTCTTCCATGGACTCGCAATTCCATATTTCAAGCCTTTCGAGTTGAGCAAGACTTTCGACCATAGAAGATGTCAATAAATAGTTTAAATTACTACAATTCCCTATTTCAATGCTTGCCAAGTTTTTTAACACAGGGAGGCTGCACGGCAGGTTGGTCATACCATATCTTTTCCACTTTGATGGAGGAGAGCTTCAGATCCTCCAAATTGGGGAATAAAACCTGCATGCACGTATTTTGTTTTATTAAGTTCTTTTTATTTTTCAGCGAGATAAAAATAAATAAATCCTAGCCCTCAATTTGTCTACTCGTGAGAATGGGTTTTTGTTTTTTGAGGTTAAAAGCACAAATAATAGCTTGTTAAAAGAACACAAACCAGACCTTTGTATTGAAAAGTGACTTGGAAGTCCCAAGCTCATTCCCCGCAACAATTTCTTTTGACCTCGCTTCACTTGCTAATAGCTTCTGCCTTCTATTAGAGTGAAAGCTTGTGAACTGAGGCAGACGTTGCAGTGTCAGTCTACGTAATTGAGTGAACTTTATTGGTTCACCGTCAGCAGCATCATTCTCACTTTCCTCAGCAACAACCTCTTCCATGATCTTGCAATCAATTATTGTGATTTCTTCAAGTCGCACAAGTCTTCTTGCCATGGAGACTGAAAATAAATTCTTCAACCTATGACAACTTTCTACCTTCAAAATTCTCAAGTTTCCAAGCGACTCTGCCATAAGTTGGCCATGGCAGATCCTCTCCAAGTTATCCAAATTTTCAAGAAACAGTGAGTCCAAGTTCAGAAAAGCAGTTTGAGGACCCATCCTCATCGAGTTGATGATATATTGAACTCCAGGACAATTTTGGACGTGAAGATGCTTCAGCTGACAGAAACCTTCCCCGTCCAAGTCATTGAGGATACTCTTAACACCATTCAGTTCTTGCAAATGAAGTTCTTCAGTGATCTTCAGCAGCGTGTTCACCCCCTCCTCCAACTGACTAACAGTATTGAGCTTGAGTTTCAAAGTTCTTGAGGTTGCATCCTTAACAGACCAGTCCCACCCATCTCCAATAAATATTCTGAACCTTTCCAACTTTTGAAAGCTCGAAAACAAGTCCTTGGGCATATGATCTGCATCTGTAATTTGCATGTCTAAGGTCATTAAGTTTGACAGAAGCTTCAATTCTGACAGGCAAGCATTGTTTCTTTCACTGCTTGATCCTTCAGTCTCCCATTTCAGAAAGCTGTTTCCCATATATAAATCTTCTAGCCGGGTCAAGGAAGAAAGGACATTTGGTGATATTACTTCAAGCCTTTCACAATTGCTCAAATCTAGAAGTAGCAGACGAGCCAATTTTCCTATTTCTCTTGGCAAACAAACAAGATTAGAACTGTTTAAGCTGAGAACTTGCAACTTCTTTAGCTCTCCAACTATAGATATATCTTCCAAAACACAATGATCCAAACACAGCGTTTGAAGGTTCTCAAGAAATTGAAGTGACGAAGGCAGTGGTGAAAGATTAACTGCTGTTAGACCCAAGACTTTAAGCTCCTTCATTTCTCTGAAAAAGTTGTCTGGTATTTGCAGTGAGGGATCCTTGTTCAGCAGTACAAACGAAGTGAGATTTGGACATTCTAATATTGCAGGAAGATCAGGAATTTCCCGGTAAGGCAAAGAGATTCCAGTGTACTGTTGAATCACATCATTGGGTGGCCATTCTTTGAATTCATCTGCCACGGTAAGCACATGGTGGTCCCTTGATGCAACAGAGATGGCAAAACTATGAACAACATCATGCATTTTCACGCTTCCATCATTGTCACCTTCTAGCAACAAACAAGAGGCTTTAAGCTCATCCACCAATGTATGCAGTCTGTTTCTTGCTTCTTCCAATGTGGAACGTCCCTTAAACAAATCCAAGCCTATACCATACCTTAGCAAGTTTGAGATTAAAATATTATTAGATCGTAATTGCCCACAAAGCAAGAACAATGACTTGATTTCATCACTTCTCAAATATTGGTAACTCAGTTCTAGACACGAGTAAACTCGTTTGTCAATTTCATCTTTATCAAACCTTGTTAGCTGTTTCAAGGCGTCCTTCCAAGCATATAAATCTTTGTCTTTCAGTGCCCTCGCAACTGTAGCAAGTAAAATCGGCAAACCTGCGCATCTATTGGCTACTTCAGCAGCAACAAGTTGTAGACTAGGATTTTTAACAGTAACCCCCACCATCTTTTCGAAAAAATTCCATGCTTCATTTGGAGGCAAAAATTGAATCGGGAAATTTTTGATTGCACCCATCTCGCGAGACAGTACATATTCATTTCTTGAAGACATGAGTATCTTGCATCCTTCGTGAGGAATTCCAACATCCTCCAATTTAAGTTCTTTCCAAATATCATCAAGAATTACAAGTACTCTAGTCATTTTCTTCAATCCCTCGCATAGTTGACTTGCCCTTCCTTTATCAGTCTCTGCATCCAATTTGAGTCCTAGCCCATCTGCTATTTCACCTTGAATTCTTCTGATGTCTGGAGTATGTGACACAAGTGCCAGAACCACCTTATCGAACAGCCTACCCTCCTCGACTTGTTCAGCAACCTTCTTCACAAGTGTGGTCTTCCCCAAACCACCCATCCCATATACCCCAACCATGTTCACGGCACCATCCTTCAATGCATCCACAACAGCATTTACTACAGAATCTCTTGATTCAAAGGCCTCATAGTCCTGGACAGGCCCTATACCCGATGGAGCAGGACGGTAAGAAACCCTAGCAAATTCCCCTTTTTTCTGGAGATCAGCAATAACCGTCAACTCCTTCTTCGCTGCTTTACCCAACCGATAGCGTATCTTTAGATCAGGACACAAACCCATGAAGCACTTCTTACTTGATTCATCTCCACCAACACCACCTCCCCCTTGAATGACCCCATCAACACTTCTCAGCCAGTTCTCAACATCAACTTCAATCTCTTCCCCATTCCTTCTAGCCTCCTCTATAGAATGAATCACCCTTGTTTTTGCACCTGTCAGCTTCTCAACTTCATTTTTTAAGTTCTGAATATTGGTATTGCAATAAATTACATAACCAATCTGTCTCTTAATGGGAACAACTAACAGCTCAGCAACTTTGGCTACAATAGAAATCACAATTTCCATGTCCAATGAAACTTAACTCTTCTTCTTGTCTGAAATCAAGCAATCAAGGAACTGCAATGAACATATTAAACCAGAAGGAAACTTTTCAAATCTTCAGGAACTAAATCAGAAATGAACAGCAAAGACAACACAAATAATAAACAAGCAGCAAAGCAGAGGCTTTTCAAAAGCATAAAGTAACAAAGAAAGAAAGCAATCAAGATGAAAGGCAAAATTAACATCAAAGGGTCTCTGGAATCAAGTGATAAAAATAGGAAAAAGGAAAAGTCCTTAAGCAACCATACCTCTTGGTTTCAGCTAATAAACAGAGCAGTGACTTCAGACCAGTGAGCAGAGGTGCAAATATTACTGCAGATTATAAACAGCTGAGGTTTATCAGCAGTGAGAAAGCAAGGGAATGGATGAGACCAACAGTGGATGGCTTAATGATTACTCTCTGTATGGTTGAAAGAGCGCATCTTTCCTTCATAAAAAAACAAAAAAGAAACAACTTGACTTCCTACAAAATCTAGGTGCCCACTTTGGAGAACGAACCGATTGAACTCTGCCAAATCAGCAAGGGCACAACATCCATAAACAGTGAGGAGCAACTTGGCTTGCTACATTGCTACAGAATCTAGGGGCCCACTTTGGAGAACTAACCAATTGAAGTCTGCCAAGTGCCAAGTCCTTGATGAAAACTGAAATCTTTGATAGTTTTTGAAAAATCTGTATTTTATATAAAAAAAATATAAAAAAAATATCCCAGCTAATTAAATTGAAAATATTAAGCTAAACAGAAGAAAAAAAGAAAGCAACAATAAAAATTGAAAAAAAATAAATCTGAAATAGTACTTAATTTAAATCTAAAAATGAAAATAGCTAGCAAGCTAATTATTTTTGAAAAATAAAGCTCTTTCGAATAAAAAAAATTATATCTTTTTTATTATACTGAATGTGAAATTTTTCAAAATTTAGAAAATCTAAATAAAAATAATTGAGATTGCTATAATAGTATTCCAGAGACCTTGTAATAGAAATGGATTGCAATAGAGAGAATGTCCATTGAGATCTTGCAATAGAGAGAATGTCCATTGAGATCTTGTAATAGAAATGGATTGCATTAGAGAAAACCTCCCCTAGCTCCGTAACTCAACTGGTAAAAGATATAAGATCTGCAAGAAAACAAAAAAGAGGAAAGGGTGTGTTCCTATGTAGCATAGCTGGGTTTAGAATCAATCATCTTGTCATGTGGAAGCTTGTATATTCTGAATTAAATACCTCCAATTTATCACATAATTTCTTTCAAATATGTCGGTGTCTTCCTGGATAGAATTTCTTGAGCTCTGGTAATGCCCAAAGTAGAAGGTATGAACATTGACTTATTTAAGTTGGTTAGTATGGGTATGGTTGTTTTTCAAATAATTTTTCATGCTAAAATATATGTTAATGATGTTTTTTTATTTTTAAAAAATAATTTTTGATATTAATGCATCAAAATTATTTAAAAACACTGAAAATATATTAATTTAAAATTAATAAAAAAAATTTAAATTCTTTTAAAAACTTTTAGTAATTAATCCTGGATGTCCTCACTTCTCTGTAAAGAGTTCATGTTTTCACAGGGAAACAAACTGAAGTCCTCAGCTTCCCAATTCACTTGGCAGTTGGAATTTCTTCCAGAACACAAAAATTGTTGTAGCTGAATACTCCATTCAAGCAAAAAAAAAAAAAAAATGGAGATGCAGGGGATCGAACCCTGTACCTCTCGCATGCAAAAACTGAATAAAATTGATCTTTCTGCTAACGACTTGGTAGGAAGTCTGCCCACAACTTTTGTTAATTTCCAGAAATTGGTGTCCATGGATCTATCCAGCAACAGGCTCAGCGGAAGCATCCCGAAAGAAATTTTCAGTCTCTCCAGTTTGAGTGCAACTCTGAACCTGTCCAATAACCAGCTAACAGGTTCTTTGCCTCAAGAGATCAAGGGGCTCGAAAATGTTGCCGCTGTTGATTTTTCTCACAATCATTTGTCTGGAAGCATCCCAGATACAATTGGAAGCTGGAAGAGTTTGGAGAAGTTATTCATGGAAAACAATATGTTCTCTGGAGTCATTCCAGCTACTCTAGGCGACGTGAAGGGTTTGGAGATCCTTGACCTCTCTTCGAACCAAATATCAGGCATAATACCCAATAATCTTGAAAACTTGCAGGCCCTTCACTTGTTGAACCTCTCATTCAACGACCTTGAAGGACTTCTTCCTAAGGATGGAGCCTTTGGAAATCTCTCTAGAATTCACGTGGAAGGGAATACGAAGCTCTGCCTGGATTTAACTTGTTGGAACAATCAACATCAGAAAAGAACATCCACTGCAATTTATATTGTCATTGCCAGCATAGCCACAGTTGCAGTATGCTCAGTGATAGCAGTTTTGCTGTGTGTAAGGAAAAGAAAAGGGAAAATTATGCCAAGGGCAGATTCAATTAAGCTTCAGCATCCCACAATCACTTATAGAGAGCTTCGTAAAGCAACTGGGAGTTTTGACACTGGAAATCTGATAGGGAAGGGCAGTTTTGGGTCAGTCTACAAAGGTGAACTTGGAGATGGGACTGTTGTTGCAGTGAAGGTGCTTGACATCGAGAAGTACGGATCCTGGAAGAGTTTTTTGGCTGAATGTGAGGCTTTGAAGAACGTAAGGCATCGGAATCTTATTAAACTCGTCACCTCATGCTCAAGTATAGATGTTAAGGGTTTCCAATTTGTGGCTTTGGTTTATGATTACATGCATAATGGGAGCTTGGAAGAATGGATTAAGGGAAGCAAAAGGCGATTAGATGGAGGCTTGTTGAATATTTTGGAGAGGTTAAATGTGGCAATCGATGTTGCTTGCGCTGTGGATTACCTGCACCATGACTGTGAAATTCCAGTAGTGCACTGTGATTTGAAGCCAAGTAATGTGCTTTTTGACAAAGACATGACTGCAAAGGTGGGAGACTTCGGTTTGGCTAAATTGCTGGCAGAGAGAGGAGCTGACCAACAGCCAATAACTTGCACAGGTGGCCTCAGGGGCTCTATAGGATACATTCCTCCAGGTTAGCAAATTAACTTGATCTTGGAATCTCAAATTTGTTGTTTGAACAGTGTGTTTCCTTGCATGCGCCTCTGTTCTTACTTGTGTCTATAGATCACTTGTGTTTATACAGTTCCTTTACTTTATTGCATTTGAGATGTATGGACATGTTCTTTGCAGAATATGGTTTAGGATTGCGGCCATCAACTCCGGGAGATGTTTACAGCTATGGAGTTATGCTGCTGGAGCTGTTCACAGGGAAGAGCCCAACACACGAAATCTTTTCTGGAGGTTCAAGCATAATAAAGTGGGTGGAATCAGCTTTTCCTGCTAGCATAGAACAAGTAGTGGACCCTGAGCTGTTCACAGGGAAGAGCCCAACACATGAATGCTTGATTACTATCCTTGGTGTCGGGCTATCCTGCACGGTTGATTCTCCTGATCGGAGAACTAACATGAGGGACTCTCTTCTCAAACTGAAAACGGCTAGAGACACTCTTCTCAAACCACCGCTTGACCACAAACCAGATCTTGACTTGGAAGCTGGAATTGGCAGTAGCGCAGCATGATGAGTTTTTGAGGAACAATAGTGTTGTCGAGGAGAGAATTATATGCTTGTTCAAGTGTTTTTATATTATTATATTTATGTGGTTGTTATTTTATTAATACTCTAGATTCAAACTTTATTTATATAAAAAATAATCTTTTAAAATTTGTCAATATATCAAATTATGGTATAATAAAGAATTTTAGTTAGTTATTTTTTTTATTTTATTTTTTTCATTTGTAGTTTTTTTTTTTTGTTGTAACATACGAGTATTAATTTTTTTTTCTATATTCTTTTTCTTTGTTTCTTTTTCTTTGTTTCTTTAAATTTGTTTTTTTTTATCTTGTCCTGTATATTACATCAATTATTAGTTTTTTAATATATTTTCGATGATTATTAAGAAAGAAAGAGCAGCATGAAGAGTTTCTAGATATTTAGCTGGTTCACTCTCTGTTTTGTTCTGTGCTTGTCTCTAATTGTTCTTCCTGGTTCATGTTTTATGCTTTTTAAGTCCCATGTTATATTTTATTTTGTTTTATATTTTTTGGATAATGGTTAACAACATGCCTTATTTTGCAATGCTCGAGCAAGCTGAAACTAGCACATTTCTCTTAGTTACAGCTTGGTTCCACTAATTTATGCCATATAGGCAAAAACAAAAAAAAACAGCTTCCCTCTCTTTTCACCCTTTAATGAAAAATCCCTAAAAATGTTCATCCCACCTCCCCTCCCCCTCTTTCTCTACCATTTAAATAGCTTCCCTTCCTTTCTCTCTCACTTAATAGTTTTTTATATATATAAAAGATAGTAATAAAATTTTTAAAGTGTTATTTACTTAGAAATACATCAAAATAATAATTTTTATTTTATTTTTTAAATTTATTTTTAACTTCAATATATTAAAACAATCCAAAAATATCAAAATATTAATTTAAAATAAATTAATTTATTTTTTAAAAATATATTACCCAACTATAACCCGAAAACACCTCCTTTGTAAAACAGCCTGCCTCCATCTCCTCTCTTTACACCCCCCCAAAAAAAAAAAACACTCAAAAATGAATCATGAAGAATTTGGTGATATAAATTGGGCTTCAATCTCTGAACAACATATGTTAGCGCATTTTTCTTGAAGGAACTCTTATTTTCATAGAAAATCAAAATACATACAGTAGTGTTCAAGTCCTTGGTAGAATCAAAATATTGAGTTATTGCCTCCATATACTTGGCTTCAGTATTTATTGGGCGACTTGCAAGTAGAGCTTAATTGTAAATTTTTTCCCGTCAATTTTATAGTTTAATATTTACTTGAGTTTAAATTTATTTTAATTTATCAAAGCTCAAACCAATCTATTACGGTGAGAAGAAGCCTTATATGTATCGTGAAGAGAGCAACACAACTCTCTGCGCCTACTTATGGCAAACGCCAATCCTTTAATTTAGCATGACATGGCTTCCAAGCACAACAATCATAATTAAGGTAACAACAAAAATCCTAACGATGTTTTTGTTTCCAGTTCCAGGCCTTGTCCTTCTCCTTCACTAGGTGAACGCAGGACGAAACCTGCAGAAAAAGAGATGTATCGTGAAGAGAAGTGTCAATACGTACCATGATGTCAATTATTTTGCAAAAATATATTGGTGGCCACTAAAGAAAGCATCAACACAACATGATATTCCTCAAGCACTAGCAGCCCTTATGGAGATTTCTCTAGATTTTCTTGATAATAATTTCAACCACCGCCACTTTTATTTATTATATTTATTGTAGTAGTTAGAAATTTATTGTTTTTTGTTAATTGTTGTCAATGCTCTCATCTCTCCATTAAATGGAGATAAAGAGAGAGCAAGTGAAGGTAAAGAGAAAGGGTAGAGAGCAAGTGTAAGCAGTGAGTGCAAGTGCAATTATAAAAGTGAAATAGAGTAGATTTAAGAGAAACACCAAGTATAAGAGTGGAATATTGAGTTTTATAGGATTGTACTGGGTTGAGTTGAATGTTTGCATCATTGCTCCAATAATATATAATCTGCTACCTTTGTGGATATACCTAGTTTTAAAGAACCACATAAATCTACTTGTTTATGTTTTTTATTTGTGTTTGTTTTCGATCTAGTATGCATAATAACACTCATGTTAGATAACATTATAGCTAACATAGAATGAATACCAAACACTAGGCATCCAATCATATGACATGTAAGGTAGATATATGTACTTACTAATCTTAGAAGCTATAAAGGAACAAATGATGTTATAATTGGAGATGGTTCATCATTGCAAATTAATGGTATAGGTGATACACATATAAAAACAGATGATCATCATGTTATCATTAAAAAATATCTTATTTGTTCTTGAATTAACAAGAAACCTACTGTCAGTCAATCAACTAACAACTCAGCATCCTGTAAATTATAAATTTTGTAAGGAGAATTCTTGTGTTAATGACAGAACAACAGGGCAAAAAATTGATGACAGGAGCACGTAGAGGGACCTTGACCAGAACTATACTTCTCAAGCACTGTTGAAGTATGACATCAACATTTGGGACACCCTCAAGCATCTACTTTACAATTATTTGAAGAATAAAGGATTTGTTAATGTACTAGGAGCTTCAAAACCACAACTAACAAGAGAATGACTTCATATTTTTTGTGCAAAAGGCATCATGCCTTTACACTTCTCTGGAGTTCCTATATTTTTGTGTTGAAGCATTGATGGCTACTATTTATTTAATCAATTGCCATCCTACATCAGCACTCAGCTTTGAAACACCATATTTTTAAGTCGCATGAAACACAACTAACATACACTCGTTTAAGGGTTTTTGGCTCAAAATGCTTTCCTTGGACCAAAAGAAAAATAAGTTTGATCCCAAGACAATTCCATGTGTTTTTGTCGGATACGAGGACAAATACAAAGGCTATAAATGCTTTAAGCCTACGAGTAGAGATTTTTTTTATGTCACGCCATGTTGTGTTTTGATGAAATTATGTTTGTTTATAAAGAGTCGAGATCTATCAAGAGACTCCTAGGAATTCTGACAGCATGTCAGTTGTTGATTCCTGGTTGCCTTGAAGACGGTCAAGAAGACTCCTAGAGAGATAAGCCGATAAAGGTTGATATTAATTCCTAGAGAGATAAGGTATTTAATCCTCATAAAATGGATCAGAGATAAGGAAGTTTCTGTTTGTGATTCTATCAACAAACAATTAGAGAAAAACAAACTGGGTGGCAAAAGATACAGCTGTTTTGATATTTGTTCATTAAAATGGTAGAAAAATATTTAAAAAATATTAATTTAAAATAAAAAAATTAATTTTTTTTTAAAAATTCTTTTAGAAAACCAGCAGTACTAGAAAAACATGTAGTTTGTTTGCGACAAGCTGACGGTACAAGATGAATGTTACCACTGGGCATCAAAATCACAAATTTTTTTTAAAGAGTTCCAGCAATAAAGGATTACACAGTGCTTTCATCTACGTTTTAAAAATATTTAAAAAATAATAATTTTTTTTTATTTTTTTTATTAATTTCAAATTAATATATTTTTAGTGTTTTTTGAAATTATTTTGATATAATGATATCAAAAATAATTTTTAAAAAATAAAAAAATATTATTAATATGTATTTTAATACAAAATATTATTTAAAAAACAATCAAAAACCAATGGAGGATATTCTCAGCTACGTGCTAACAGTTGTCAACAAGTTTGATCAAGACAAATACTAGTTTATTTATACTAGTTTATCTATTTTTTTATCCTAGCTAACTATGCTTTTTGATATAGAAAAATATCTCAGTGGAAGTGTATTTATATACAGGCAAAGACTGGATGGCTGAGGTCTATATATAGTGATTAGTGACATTGGCATTAGTTATATATATATGCAAAGATAAAGAGAGACATTCATAGTCTGTACGTACATGCATGGTGTTTTTTTAGAAATGTTTTTGGTAATAATTTAGGGATGTTGTCATAGCAAAGAAGACGTGTGATCTTTTTTTAGCACAAAGATTCAAATATCAGATAAGGCTGTGAAGAGTTTTTAAATTATCATGAAAAAAATTATAAAAAAATAAAGATAAAAACAAAAAAATGGTACAGTGATAAACCAAGTATTGTGATAAATATTTAAAGTGTAAAAAATAATATTAAAAACAAAGTGTAAGGAAAAAAAAAATAAAAAAATAAAAAAATAAAGATAAAAAATGATGATAAATAAACCAAATATAAAATAATAAAAATAACTAGTATAAAAAAAAAATTGTATTAAAAACTTGTTTTGTAAAAAAAACCCAAAAATTTACAATTTTACCCAAAAAAATTAACAAAATTTACAATTATAATATTTTTACATTAAAAACAACATTTCTTTACAGTAATTGTAAATCAATGTTTGGGGTAGAGTTGGATATTCATATGTATTGTATTTTATTACACAGTTTTGACGATGAATTATGAAGATCATTAATTGATTTCTCCTGCTCCTCTCTTCTTCTTCTCCCTCCTTTCTTCCTTTTACTTCCAACTCTAGGAGCTGCACAGGGATCGAACAAATCGGTGGAGCAAGCATGTATCTCAGCTTTTACGATGATGAACTTTCAGCAATTTGAGCTTTCTGAAATAGTTAAATACAAGCAAAATTAGATACCTAGTTAGAACTTATTTCATGGTTTGCAGAAATTGGAATGGTTGATCGGTACTTACCGTTTGTTGTAGACAACTGTTGTATTGTGGTGTTAAGATTTTCGACCCCGGAATCCTTTCTTTCTCTACATCATTGAAATTAACTCTCCGCAGCTTGGGAGTGCTCAGTGCTCCGTTGGAGAAAAACTTCATCTCAGGACATTGGGCTGACAGTTACTTCTACCAGAGATGGGAAATCAAAGCTGTGTTTTTTCTGAGCAAAAAAGCTAGTTTAGGCTTGGTAAACGACGAAGCTCTAATGTTTCTAATTTGCTGAAGACAATCTCATCTTTTATTCCCTCTCCCTCGTTTGCTACTATTTCGGTAACCATACTGCAGCCCCCTATACTCATTGTTGTGAGTTGCGCCAGACTTTTTGCTGTTGTGGATGTCACCAATTTTACTAATCTTTCGCATCCCCACACATCCAAATTTGTTAGATTTTGGAAAGAAGCACGCGATGGAGCTAAATAAATCAAACTGCCGCAATTCCATACGTCTAGAGTTTCAAGAGTCTGCAGAGCTTGGTCCAGTTGGGAATTGCTCTTCCATAAATGCTCTAGGCAAGGAAGGGAATACAACGCTAAGTGTCGTATCGGTGAAAGAACTGTTGCATGCTCCTCCATACCATCAAGTCTAGACGGGAGCAACTCTTTGAACGTACCACGTTCCACATTAAGTGTTTCCATATTAGGGAACCTTGGAAGGAGATCAAATAGAAAAGCTGCATGTGCATCACCAAAGCAAAATAGTTCGAGAAACTTTGAGTTTATGTAGTTAGAAGTCTTGCGGACATTTCAATAATGCCGATGCATCCTTGCTTTCCAAAAGTAAGCGCTCCAAGTTGGGGAAGATCTGAAAACCAATCAAAAGAAAGCATGCTTGACTTGACGTTTTCTTAACAAGTTTATAGCTGTGCATAGAAAGATCAACTGAACACCTGACTAAATGAATTGTGCCACGTGAGCTCTGGCTTCAGTTTTGTAATGTTATGAATGCAAAAAGCTTTGTCAATCTTTCAATAAGAATTCTCTTTTCGCAGAGGGGCAATGGCTTTTAGATTGAACACATCATACAGCATATGTATCCCTCAAAAGAAGTCATCATGCTTCATTGATTCACCAAATATTGGGATGTCAACCAAATTCACCTTGCTTGAATAGAAACATAATTAATCATAACAGTGATCATAACAATAAGATTGTTTCATGATTATTATGAATTTAAAAATTTAGTGATTGATTTTCAATGTGTTGAATTTGTTAATTGATCTATTTAATTGATTTGTTATGGGTTAAGAAATTTATTTAAACCTTGCTAGAAAATCAGGTCAGAATAGTCTCAAGGTTGAAGATGATGAAATTTTATTTTGGTTTTTAATTAATGAAAACTAGAGTTTAGTCCCTCAACTTTAGAAAATAATAATTTGACCTCTGAAATGTATTTTGGAATTTTGAACAGT